>NW_027204762.1:0-20920 GCF_024711535.1 Dipodomys merriami
TATTCAAAGACAGAGAAACAAACTGCTCAAGCCATTTCCTGAAAAGAAATAGCATTTCAAGTTGTAACTGTTAAAATTACAGAAAACAACTCCTTGTTCTTCAGAAACCACTAAAACATAGCTCTAAAATCATAGGCATTATTATGAGAAGAGTAAAGGTATTAAGAGCAAAATTATGGTATCGACAAATGTAAGTTAGGAGCTGTTCTGGGAAGACAGACACAATACTAACTCATCTTGCTGAAAAGACAGACAGAAATAAAGACAATGAATGACAGGGAAAGTTGATTGAGTCACCTCAAAAAAGGCATTGGTGCCTGCACGATTCTTCAGTATGGAATTTCCTTCCTATGAAATATCATGTGAATGTCTTTGTTTTATCTAAGGTGTACTAAAATTACAAATACATACTCACAATGAGGAAAATTTCTTTTACTTATAAGATTAAAAGAAACAAGAAAAGCTTGAAAAGCCACTCTTTCTGTGGAAGAAAGTAAAGCAGGAAACTGGAGGAGTAAAGAAGGACAATAATCAGAGATATGGAGGAAGACAAACTGCATTAATTAATTTTCTTTAAGAAATGAGACTAGCTGCACACTGAGATGAATTGTCTCATTTGCCAAGTGTCCCAAGTGGCAAAGTCAAACAAATAACTCTGTAATTCTTCATTAGTATTTCATCAAGTTTAACCATTTGCAGACTGCCAAAGTTTATGTAGGGAGGGGGATGGATTCCTCAAATCTTATGAAGATTACAACTAATCAACTTTTATGTGAATTTTTCACTATCTTTTTACTTATTGTTGAAATAACCAAGTGAAAAAGAGAAATTGTATAAATATAGAGCAAACAGAGTAAGATAGAGAGCAGGAAAGGCCAACTCTTCAGGAGAGGCCATGCTATACTATGGACTGAGAAAAGCCTCTGAAGTTTTCCAGAGCTGAGTTTAAGTTCTGCCTCTTCCTCACCTTGTTACATAACTGCCACTTATTTCTCTTGCAGCCCAGCTGTCTCATACATTCAGGACGATGGCTGACATACAAGAACAACAGGGCAGCTGTGAAGGGAAAGACCACTGGGACATGGAACATCATGTATAGAAAGCGCCCAGCTCTGCTAACATAATAAATATTATGTCCTCTAATAAGTACAAAAGCCAGGCCAATTTACTTAAATGGTTGCCTTTCTGTGAAGTGATTTTTTAAATTGGAGTGCAGTATGAGACCTCTGAGCCAATGAGTCTGATCGTTTAACTGAGGAATCAAGTGAATGGTCCTCAGGCTTCCATGAACTTCACAGAGTTAAGATTCATATAAAGATCATTATGACCTTTTCCCTTGAGACATAATCTTCTCCCCACACACAGCCTACTGAAAGATAAATGTTTTAATCAAGCCTTGATTTCATAACACATGAAACTTTTTTCCAAAATAAAAATAGGTTTAGCATTTTTGTAATTATAAAATTAGTAAATAATATTAGTTTTTAAAAGTTGGAATTTGGGTGATATTAATCAAAATGCATTGTACTCATAAACTGACATGTTGAATGGTAACTTCCTTTGTGCAACTAAAGCATAATAAAACTAGAATTAAAAAAAAACAAAAGTTGGAATTTACAAAAATAGAGGATAATTTTTTAATTACTTGAAATTTTACCATGGAGAAATAAAAATGGTTGTGTTTAAGGTTTTGATACAAATAAATGCATACATTAATACACAGACTGTTTTCTATATAAATGCATACTTAGATTTTTAACAAAAACTAGAAGATTAATGCCTATTGAATAGACTTTGTATGTATTTTATTAACTGCACAAAAACACAAGAATACCAGAATATAATGACATTTCCACAATTCTAATATCAAAAACAATTGTTTTTATTTCTGCCATGTCTGTTTCTACTGGTTACCTGTGTGACTTTAAAATTATGCAATTGTTATCATAAAAGATACAATTTATATTCTTTTATTCATTTTAAGCATGTTTTATGCTGCCACATTAAAGTATTTAAATCAAATAATGCAAATGACGTGGTTTACAATAATAATATCCAATAATAATCTATCTTATGATAATGAAGATGATTTTTATATTAAATAATAATATCAAAATATCTTTCTTGATCATGATTTACCAGGCCAATTCCCCATTCTTGGAAATGATATATCTTAATAACAAATACAGCGACCTTTTTTTTTAAGTTTTTCATACTTTGTTGATGTGTAGGCTAAACTTGATAAAATATGGGAAAACTGTGTATAAACCTAAACTATGTAATTCTACCATCTATTATTGTCAGTGGAACACAATATATTATACCTGAATATTACAATAATTTTTTTATGTATAACATTTGTTTCTTACAGGCAAATACTTTTTGTTAAACAACTAGATCCAGGATGTTCTATAAAAAGACATCTTAATTTTGTTTTTTTTGCCAGTTCTAGGGCTTGAACTCAGGGCTTCAGCACTGTCCTTGAGCCTCTTTGTGCTCAAGAGTAACGCTCTAGGGGAGGAGTATGGGACGGGGAGGGAAGGGGAAACAACTAGGAGACAACAATGCTTGATAAGAAATGTACTCATTATCTTGCCCATGTAATGGTAACTCCTCTGTACAGTATTCTCACAATAAAAAAAATGAATATAAAAAAAAGAGTAACGCTCTACCACCTGAGCCACTGTGCCACTTCCAGCTTTTTCTGAGTAGTTTATTGGAGATAAGAATCTTACGGATTTTCCTTCCCAGGCTGGCTTCGAACCCTGATCCTCAATCTCAGCCTCCTGAGTAGCTAGGATTACAAGCATGAGCCACTGGTACCCAGCAGCATCTTAATTTTGGTGACATGTTTTAATGACTTATCTAGGCTTGTGAATAGGTGATCACTCCAGGGAGCTAAGAGGAACAGTAAGCTGAAACAGAATGGGTGCATAACGAAACTGAATGAGACACTTCCCTCCCCCCAGTTAAGACAAAGTAGTGATTGATCTATAGAACCCTTGAGTACTCAAAGAATTAAATGCAAATCTTCCGTGAAATAAATAATTCCCAAATTCAGCTATTTAAGATTCTCACAAAATTCAAACAGTTCCCTGGATTTAAAAAAGAAAATCACTAGGCCATAAAAAAGAAACAAGCTACTATAAGCAATAAAACCCCAAAAATAATCCCAATAGACTAAGTGTTTCCCAAGAGAGAAATACATTTTCTCTCAATATTAAAAAATCATTATTTAGGAGAGGGTAACAATGCTTGATTGGAATGGACTCATTACCTTTTTCATGTAACTGTAACCCCTCTGTACAGTATCTTTACAAGGCCAGAATCCAAAACCTTTGTTTCTTTTTTTTTTTGGGGGGGGGGGTCCAGTCATGGGGCTTGAACTCTGGGCCTGGGCGCTGTCCCTCAGCTCTTCAGCTCAATACTAGTGCTCTACCACTTGAGCTACAGCACCACTTCCGGCTTCTTTCTTTTTGCTTATGTGGTGCTGAACCCAGGGCCTCAAGCATGCAAGGCAAGAGCTCTACCACTGAGCCACCTTCCCAGCCCCCAAAACCTTTGTTTCTTAGTCTTATAATTCAACAGTACTTATTGATTGTTAGGAACATATTCTTCCAAAATTTTACCTAAAGCATTTAAAAATCTGTATGCTTCATAAGTTTAAGCTTGATTTTAAAATGGCCCTATTAAAAAAATATTTGTTATTTCTGTCTTAATGTTAAGAATAAGAAATATTCTTAACAACCTTGGTTCTAAGCAGGAATCATATATTTAATCCAACTCATCAGAAAATATGGTTACTTTAACCTCAAAAATACATCTCAAAGATGTTCACCTCATACCAATCCCAATACCACTGTGTCCAGACCATCACTGCCTCTGTCTAGGTTTTTCTTAGCCAGCCAAGGTGATTCAGCCCATGCAGAAGTCAGAGAAGTCTTTTTCAAAATTAGATCACAAGCCAGGTGCTTGTGGCTCACACCTGTAATCCTAGCTACTCAGGACACTGAGATCTGAGGATCGTGGTTCAAAGCCACCCCAGGCAGGAAAGTCCCCGTGAGACTCTTATCTCCAAGTAATCACTAGAAAACAGGAAGTGGCCCCTTGACAAACAAAAAAAAAAATCAGATCACATTGCTCCTCTGCCCAAAAGTCCATAATCATTCTGCATCTAACTCAAATGAAAACCAAATCACCACAATAGCCTGGTAAATTCTTAGCCAACCTAACCCTTAGTTTCCCCTCCTTACTTGCTCTAGCCACTCTGTCTCTGGCCACTTTGAGAACACAGGTGGCTCCTGTGTTCTCAAACCTGTGTTCTTGCTGACCTCTGTCTGAATCCCCTCAACCTTAGATAGATCTATCTGAAAGGATCACTTGCATAGTCTTCAGGTCATCTCAAATATAACCTTCCAGATGAGGCTTTCTCTGATGGTCTCTATCTCTTGCTTTAATATTCTCCACAGAATTTAACAACATTGAATATATTATGCATTTGACTTGTCTTGTTTAGTAAACATCTTTCCTCCTAGAATACAGGCTTTGAGAGGACAAGGAAAATTTGATGTGTTTGTTCACAGAAGATGTCTGATATACTTTTATTGAGTGTACAAAAAGGTACAAAGAAAGTTAAACAAATACAAAAATAAAGCATTTATTAATACTAGAAGGAAAATATATGCCAGAAAGAAAAGTAATGACATATTCATGGCCCAACTATGAATAGTATTTACACAACCATAATAAATAACTGCTGATAGAACACAATGGTTCTCAAACTTCGCTGCACATTAGAAGCAAAGAGAAGTTTTAGTTAAACATTGATACCCAAGATCCTCCCCTAATATAAAAAGGAAAATTAGTGAGGGTGAATCTTAAGTGTCTGTATTTGTTCATTTAAGTTTCACAGTGATGTTAATATACAGCCAGGATTGAGAATTACTCACCCAACCAAAATCACAAACTCCTTGCTGGAGTTTTCCAGCAAGGAAGGGTGTGTGTGTGTGTGTGTGTGTGTGTGTGTGTGTGTGTGTGTGTGTGTGTGTGTGTGTGTGTGTGTGTGTGTGTGTGTGTGTGTGTGTGTGTGTGTGTGTGTGTGTGTGTGTGTGTGTGTGTGTGTGTGTGTGTGTTCATCTATAGCAAGGAAGGGTGTGTGTGTGTGTGTGTGTGTGTGTGTGTGTGTGTGTGTGTGTGTGTGTGTGTGTGTGTGTGTTCATCTATATAAACATATAGGTGTTAAGAAAGGGTGTAAATAAGAGTTAAATCCTCATTTTTCCACAAGGTAGCTCAGTGGTAGAGTGCTTGCCTTGCATGCATGAGGCCCTGGGTTCGATTCCCTCATTTTTCCACAAGGTAGCTCAGTGGTAGAGTGCTTGCCTTGCATGCATGAGGCCCTGGGTTCGATTCCCTAGCACCACATAAGCAGAAAAAGCCAGAAATGGCACTGTGGCTCAAGTGGTAGAACGCTAGTCTTGAGCTGAAAAGCTGAGGGACAGTGCCTAGGCCCAGAGTTCAGGCCCCACAACCAACCAAAAAAAAAAGACAGAAAAGAAAAATTTTAAAAAGAAAAAGAAATAACAGAGGGCTGGGAAGGTGGCTCAGTGGTAGAGTGCTTGCTTTGCATGCATGAAGTCCTGGGTTCAATTCCTCAGCACCACATAGGCAGAAAAAGCCAGAAGTGGAACTATGGCTCAGGTGATAGAGCGCTAGCCTTGAACTGAAGAGCTGAGGGACAGCGCCCAAACCTGAGTTCAGGCTCCACAACCTGCAAAAATAAATAAATAAATAACACTATTATCCAAGAATAATCAGCTGCAAGAGATGAAAAGTGTTTGTTTCTGGGAAGAAATGGGAAACAGAGAATGGTTACTGTTTATAATAAGCCAAGTTGGGGCTGAGAAGGTGGCTCAGTGGTAGGGTGCTTGCCTTGCATGCCTGAGGCCCTGGGTTCTATTCCTCAGCACCACAGAAGCAAAAAGAAAAAAGCCGGAAGTGGTGCTGTGGCTCAAGTGGTACAGCGCTAGCCTTGAGCTGAAGAGCTGAGGGACAGCACCCAGGCCCAGAGTTCAGGCCCCATGACTGGACCCAAAAAAAAAAAAAAAAAGCCAACTTGAATGTTTGACTTTTAGACTTGGATTCATATGAATTTTATTAATAAGCTAAAAAGAGTTTAAGAACAAAATGTTTAAGTTGGAAGAATTAATTAACAAAGGAAGAAAAGGGAGAGTGAGGTCTAAGTAATATGACAAGAAAGTTCAGAATTGAAAAGAGACAAGCTTCCAGTTTTGCAAGAGGCAAACTGAAAGATGCTTTTTTGCTGATCCTGCGAATTAACTAAAATCCCCCAATTTCATATCTGTGCTCTCTGATCTGAGCTATCCTCTGCTGAGGTCACTACAACTACCATGAGCTCTGAAAAATAAAATTAACTGCAAGTATCTTGTGTGAAAGGCAAACTACCCCCAAACAAACAATGTCTTCTTATCATCTTAAAGAAAACAGCCAAAAACTCAGGAAACTCCCTGCCAGGTAACTTGTTCTGATCTGTCCCCAGGGTAAAGGGATAATTTCTCTGGAATTCCACTAGAGACAAAGCCAGACCATACCTGAGACTGTTTTTGTTTGTTTTATGATGGTCTTGGGGCTTGAACTCAGGGCCTATGGGACGTCCCTGAGCTATTTTATTGCTTAAGGCTAGTGCTCTCATTTGAGCCACAGCTCCCCTTCCAGCTTTTTGGTGGTTAATTGGAAATAAGAGTATGGAGACTTTCCTCAGGTCTCAGCTTCCTGAGCAGCTAGGATTACAGGTGAGCTACCAGTGATGGGAAGACTTAGGACTGTTTTAACTATGCATGTCTTTCTTACTCCTCTGTCCCAATTCTCTTAACTTGAGGCCATACTCTATTCCTTAGAAGATGGCTGAAGTTGTGCTAAGTCCTGAATTCCCATGGCTACCAGGTAATAAATCCCCTTTCTCTACCTTTCACCATGTCTCTTTATTTGGCAGATGGGGGCACGTGGCCCAATCTAACTTGGAACTCTTGGACTTCAATTTCAGAGTAGCAAATAATTTACGGAAAGAAGGATTTACAATCCATCTGAAGACACCTGGATGAACAGAATACTGACCCAAGCCTTCAGTTAAAAAAATAAATAAACAGAAATGCCAAAGCCTGTGGTAGTGATGGTGGTGGTGGTGGTGGTAACGGGAAACTGGCACCTCTCCCAACAGCAGGAGGCTCCTCAATGAAACCCTACCCAGCCAGGAATTTCTCTTATGGCCACAGCGAGGAATACAATAAATGCTGTATACTTTTCTGTTTTCCACCTTTGTTCTTATCAGATGACAAAGGAAATGTGGGAAATTTTAAATTTAATCTCAGGCCCAGTGTGAAAGGTTTTCAAAAGCACACTGGGAATCAGAAGTACACATGCATAACTAAGGGACTATTTTTCCCTAAGCAAGGTGTCCAAGAGAAGAGAAGAGGGGCATTTTCAAGGAAGAGTTCCCCTATTTCTACTGCTCCATAGACTCAAAGAGTGAGTGTCAGACATACAGTGGCACACAGTGTTTATCCACAGGCAGCTCCCTTGGTATCACAGTAGAACTACTACATTGTAAAAAGTCCCATTCCATTTGTTAAGCAGCCTTCCTTTGGGGAAGCAGAGTATCTAACCATTCTTCTGAGCTCCAAAAAGCCCCCAGAAAACTTTCTACACAATTCTACCACAAACATATACTTAGTGGGAGTTCACTCCTGTTGATTTACCATATGGGCAGCTCCAGTGTAAACTCTTATAGGAAATGTTGAAGATCTTCCTTAGTGGGCCAATATACATAAGCTATCAACAATTTATTCCATGCTCAATAACCGTTTTCCTTATTCCTTGCAAGACCACTGATAAGGAAGATGTGACTGCAAAGGAAGGCAAAGATGAAAGTGATGATCCAAGATGTTTCAGAAGTTTTAAATATCTAAAAGAAAAAGCAAACTACATAAACTATGAAAAGAATACGAACTATAGGGAAACTAATGTTCACACTGTTCATTAACCACATCTGCTGACTAATGTCTGCTGCCTTCTTCAGGCAAGGAGATTGTCCATCTCTTAGCTCCATCTTAAAATTACCACTTACATTATAACAATATTTTATTTTCCCTTAGTGCAATACAATAAACTAATAGTCATCTCATTAAATAAAAATTCACTGAGCTAAAACATGGAGACTTCAAAGTCCAAGAAGTAAAAGGAAGCACAAATTCATTGTCCTTATCCTGAATGAAATTAAAATGTAATTGTAAAGATAAGATACAGAGTAAGACTATAGTTTTAAATTAGCCCAGTAGGTAAACTCCAATATGTTATGATTTTTTAAAATAATAACTTTATTATAGAGATATAATTCACAACATAAAATTCACCTTTGTAAAATATACAACTCAGTGATTTTAGTATTGTCACAGAGTTGTACATCTATTGATTGCATCAATACTAGAAATAGCATCATCACCTTAAGCTAAAAGCCTGCCATGAGCAGTCTGATAGTTGTGGTGCATCTACTAGCCCCACTCCAATGTTTGCTGTTGAACTTCAATGTGTTTAAGATAATTTGTTTTCACCATTATGCCCATCTGCTTTATCCATCTTTCTGCTAAACAAAAAGTTAAGAATTTCCTAAAACAGGAAGTCAAGATTGCATGTTAGGTACATGTAATAATCTTGTAAAAAGATTTTTCTTATATAAGGGGTCACCAATACAAAGAGAAACTGATTACATACTACAGTAATAGTAGATGTAGTATGTAAGTTCCATTTGCCCTTAATATTCAGATTAGCGTTATCTTTTGAATAATATATAATCTTTCTAAGATATAGCTAATTACATTAAAGTCTATGATATGCAGAAACCTTAACGTTTATAATAGACAATTCCTTATCACTGTAATCCCATAATTTTCATTAGCAGTAACAATATCTACTTATTAGCAGTAACAATTTTCTACGTGGTCCCTGATAACTTGAGTTTCATAAAGCAGCATAAAGACAAAAATAAAGGTTTCATAAACTGAGGAAAAAGAAAGAAACACCAGAAACAGGTCAATCACTGGAGACATTGAATTATTTGAATAAATTTTTGAAAAACATAATACTTCTTTTATATTTGCTTGCAAATGGTAGAACATGGCAAACTTATTTGATAAAATTTCATAGTCCAGGAGGATATATCTTTATTTTTTTTGGGGGGGGGTCCAGTTGTGGGGCCTGAACTCTGGGCCTGGGTGCTGTCCCTCAGCTCTTCAGCTCAAGGCTAGCGCTCTACCACTTGAGCCACAGTGCCACTTCTGGCTTTTTTCTTTTTGCTTATGTGGTGCTGAGGAATCAAACTCAGGGCCTCAGGCATGCAAGGCAAGCGCTCTACCACTGAGCCACCTTCCCAGCCCAAGGATATTTATTTATGGTATTAAATTTGAACATTCTGAAGAACATTTCCAGATCTTTTATACAGAGTATAAAAGAGTATCTTTTTTTACAGAGTATCTACTACATGCTAGTACTGTACTGGGCACTAGGTATGTAAAAGAAGAATACAATGTCACTGTTCACAGGTATCTGAAGGAGCAGAAAGTACAGCACTTCTTCTGGATATGAAGACATATTTTAAAACAAGAATAAGGTAGCATAGTTTCAAAGTAAGAGTAAGCAAGATTAATTATTAAAGTAAATCTAGTAACATACCCACACATCTATGGGCTCTATATTTATGACAGCAATACCACCACAAAATTTTAGAGAAAAGATAAATATTCATATTTGGGAAAAATAAAATTTCTTTAACTTTCTAACAAAAAATCAATTGAGGTGAATTATGGATCTAAAAGTAGATAATATAACAAAACTTTTAGAATGTAACATCTTCATGAACATGAAGTAGAATAGGGTTTTCTTTTCTTCATTCTCTCTTTTTTCACCATTCTCACCAACCCCAACCCCTCATGTGTGCACATGGCCTCACAAATGCTAGGCAAACACTTTAACAGTGAACTACATCCCTTTCCAAAGGTTTCTTAAGCATAATAAAAAGTACTAAGGGAAAAAAACATTGGACTACATCAAGAACATGGGGCTGCGAAAAGTGGCTCAGTTGTAGAGCGCTTGCCTTGCATGCATGAGGCCCTGGGTTCGATTCCTCAGCACCACATAAGCAGAAAAAGCCAGAAGTGGCGCTGTGGCTCAAGTGGTAGAGCACTAGCCTTGAGCTGAAGAGCTGAGGGACAGCGCCCAGGCCCAGAGTTCAGGCCCCACGACCGGACTCCAAAAAAAAAAAAAAAAAAAGAATATAGTATTTTCATACATATATCCCAAGTACAACAGAATTACTATTTTTGATGATGTTGTATAAGCAAAGCCTCAAAATCCATCTGATAATAATCAGCAAAGATGGAAGTGGCGCTGTAGCTCAAGTGGTAGAGCGCTCGCCTTGAGCTTGAAGAGCTGAGAGACAGCGCCCAGGCCCAGAGTTCAAGCCCCACGACCAACAAAAAAAAAAAAAAAAAAAAAATCAGCAAAGAGATAATGGCACTTCTAGAGTGAAGCACTAATATCTAAGAAATGGACTTTAATCCCCATTCTCCCTGCACCTGAGAGTTTGAAGCTCAGACAATGTTCAATACCATTAAGATATCGCTTACTGACTACCCACACAGTAGAAATCAGGTAGACTCCTTTTTGAAGAGATTATAAAAACAAAATGTGAAGGCAGCTTTCTGAAGGCCTTCTTAAGAGCTTTCCACAAAATTCTAGTCCTAGATATCACTGGAGAGTAACACAAGTAACACAGATCTCCAGTTTTCACAAAAGAGGAAAAAGAATTGCTCCTAAAAATAAAGGATAAAAACAAGCAATTCCTAGAGTTTGGATTATATATCCAACCAAAAATAATCATATAATGCAATATACCTATCTCATGCCCTGACCACTACCTGTCAGCTGTGTCTGTGTGTGTTTTAATTTAGCCTGGAAGTTGTTTCATATTGGGTCATTTAGTGTCTGAGGCATAGTAGTTGCTAAACAATTTGTTGAACTTTTCCACAAAAAGCATGAGATTTGGACTGGTCTCTGACTATCTCAACAGACATTTTGATCCCTCACTCCTTATCCTCCAAACACAGTTGCCTAATTTTAGTTTCCAAAACTAATAATATTCTTCCCCCAGAACTACCCATGCCATTCCCTCTGAGATCCTTATCCTCTGCCTCCTCATCCTTGTCCTCCTCTTCTTCCTCCTTCTCCCAAACTCAAATGAAATATGTCCTCATGGAATCTCCAGATCACTCCTGTCCTCTTTTCCATGTTTTCATCCTGCCTTGTCCTCCTTAGCTCCACTTATCACCAATGTAATTAAATAATTAATTCCATGACTGATTGCTTTAATATCTAGCTCTCCCTTAGGATGTAAGTGCCACAGTTGTCACATCTTTATCCTGAGTGACTTTTAGAAAGCAACTCAAAATGAGTGTTTGTTGAATAACTGAGTTATAAAGTAGCTGTACAACTTACTAGGTAAATTTGAAAAGGCAAATTACTATCATTAGACTTCAGTTTCCATATCTATGAAAAAAGGATAATAAATACATAGCCTCTTTGAGTTGTTGGGATTTATGGCGCATCTAAAATTTTATGTAAAACTATTCATCTATTATTCTCAGCAAGGATATTTTACACTTAATGATGGTTCTAGCTATATCTTAATAAGATTAACTAAGATCTTAAAAATATTACTGATTATAAAGATACTAATAAATAATAGATCTGACAAAAATTAATAAGCAGTCATTAGTTCCAGTCAGCAGCAGCCCATGACAGATTCCAAACACTGATCTAATGATTGCCAGTTTCATAATAATTGTCCATCTCACATAAAAGCCTGGCCAGCCCAGTATAATTCATGCTTCAGAAAGAAGCATTTCCTATGGAGTCAGCTGCATGAACAAATACACCAGTTAATGTGTGGATCAATGGTGAAAGATGAGCTTCTCCAATTCACTCACAACTACGCCTGAGTCAATAGACTCATGTAAATCAATAATTTGTTATATTTGCTACACACACTTTGATCTTTAATATAAACCTGGCTATAAACCAAAACACATCTCTTTTCCTGTGTTCTACAGTAATCTAATCCTGAATATAGTAAAGAGGAAAAAGCTGATTTACTCTTGTCTGTATAATAAATACACACCAAAATGTTCATTCACATTTTTCAGGTATCTCTGATAACTGCCTTTATAGGTAGATTTTTTTTTTTCAAAAGCATATGTAGCCAGGCACCAGTGGCTCACACCTGTAATCCTAGCTACTCAGGAAGCTGAGATCTGAGGAACGCAAACCCAGCCCAGGCAGGAAAGTCCGTGAGACTCTTATCTCCAATAAACCACTAGAAAACCAGAAGTGGAGCTGTGGCTCCAGTGGTAGAGAGCTCACCTTGAGCTGAAGAGCGCAGAGACAGCACCCAAGCCCAGAGTTCAAGCCCCATGACCAACCAAAAAAAAAAAAAAAAAAAAGCATATGTAACGAACCAAAGGCAGATATACACAGGTTAATCACATATAATTGTATCCCCAGGACTATATACTTCCCCTGGGTATTCCTCTAGTAGCCTACATAGGTGTGTATGTACGTGTAGCTGTGCATATATACTTACACATATATACAGATATATCAGTATATACACATGTCTGCTGCATGTGCATGCACGCACATGCATATATATGAAAGATTAAACTTGCTTCATTGTATAACCTGCAATCTCATTAGAAAGTGGAATTGTATGTGGCAATCACTGTCTTTTCCATCTGAACACTAGTACATACTGTAGTTGCTAAACATGCTAGGGATTCAAAGAAGTCTGCTAAGTGATTTTACTATTCTAATACCCATTCTAACATCTTTCTGATGCCTACCTCACACTACACAAGAGCTGGCTTCTGGAGCTGTCCATTCCTAGCTCTGAAGGAAGAGTCCTAATAAAATTTAATTTCCTGATATGAGGTCTGTTACTTGCTTCAAACAAATCCTGAGGGAGATGGCAGGGACATTTAGAGTTAAAATGGGATCATATATAAGCTGACTTTTTAATATTTTATGTATATTGAATATTATATATTTGTATCATATAGTTCAATATATATATATATATATATATATATATATATTGTTTGTTTGTTTTGTCGGTTGTGGAGCTTGAACTCTGGGCTTGGGCGCTGTCCCTGCACTCTTCAGCTCAAGGCTCTACCACTTGAGCCACAGCGCCACTTCCATAGTTCAATATTTTTATGTATATAATGGATATGTGTATATGAGATTTTATTAGATAAGTCTACTTTTTATATGGTTGAAATATTTCAACTATTTGCTTTTAAATGAAAAAAATTATAAAGGTCAAAAGCTAAAAAAAAATATTTTTCCAAGCCAGGCACCAGTGACTCATCTCTATAATCCTAGCTGAGGCTAAGATCTGAGGATCACGGTTCAAAGCCAACCCAGGCAGGAAAGTCTGTAAGACTCTTATTTCCAATAAACCACCAAAAAACCAGATGTGGCACTGTGGTTCAAGTAGTAGAGCACTTGCCTTGGGCTGAAGAGCTAAGAGACAGCACCCAAGCCTAGAGTTCAAGCCCCATAACCAACAAAAACCACTGTGAAATTTTTCCCTTAATATTCATCTCAGGACAATATAGAAAGTAGTGTGTGTTGCCAGGTGCCGGTGGCTCACGCCTGTAATCTTAGCTACACAGGAGGCTGATATCTGAGGATCATGGTTCAAAGCCAGCCCGGGCAGGAAAGTCCGTGAGACTCTTGTCTGCAATAAACCACTAGAAAATCGGAAGTGGGACTGTGGCTCAAGCGGTTGCATGCTCGCCTTGAACTGAAGAGCTGAGGCATAGCGCCCAAACCCAGAGTTTAAGCCCCATGACAGAAAGAAAGAAAGAGAGAGAGAGAGAGAGAGAGAGAGAGAGAGAGAGAGAGAGAGAGAGAGAGAGAGAGAGAGAAAGAAAGAAAGAAAGAAAGAAAGAAAGAAAGAAAGAAAGAAAGAAAGAAAGAAAGAAAGAAAGGAAGAAAGAAAGAAGAAAGAAAGAAAGAAAGAAAGAAAGAAAGAAAGAAAGAAAGAAAGAAAGAAAGAAAGAAAGAAAGAAAGAAAGAAAGAAAGAAAGAAAGGGGAAGGAAGGAAGGAAGAAAGAAAGAAAAGGGAAGGAAGGAAGAAAGAAAGAAAGGGGAAGGAAGGAAGGAAGGAAGGAAGGAAGGAAGGAAGGAAGGAAGGGAAAGAGGGAGAGAGGGAAAAAGGGAGGGAGAGAGGGAGAGAGGGAAGAAGGGAGGGAGGGAAGAAAGAAATGACTTTATTTGATGTATCCATTAGTGCAGCATTAGAATACAGCATCTTAAATAATAGTAACAAGAATCATTAAAACACAACAATTCCACTCTTTCTGATATATTAATGAATGGAACAATGATTAGCAGTACGGTTCTGAAACAGCCCTGCTCTGCTGGGAAAAAAAGAGAACAATTTGGTGAGTTAGCTAAATCAATTAATCGTTTCCATCTGCTGCAAACATGCATACCGAAATACTCGCCAGCATTACTTTGAGAAAATGGAACTTTCATTCGGTGTTCATATCATATCAATGGAAAGAACATGCTGAATAAGGCCTTCCGAATGGACTACTTTTTGAGAGCCAACTAAAGGCCGGAAGCTGGAAAATTAAGAAGGGAAAACCTTACGGGGAGTATTCATACTTGGCAGCTACTGGTGATCTGATCAAGTTCAGGACAGAACATTCCTGTTTTACTTCTCTATATTTTCATTAAAATGATTTTTCCATTCCAACACTTACATATGCCTGCGTACAACAGTAAGAATAGCATTCACCAATTCTCAGTACATATGGTATGCATTCAATGACATCATTCACCACTACATTTGCCAAGTTTAACCTCTCCTCTAGACCACCAAAACACAGTTTCACCGTCCCTGTGGGGCTAAGAGAGTAGTTCCAAGGCAATAGGTCGGTGCTACAGAATGGAGAGGTTATTAATGTTTCATCCCATATATTCCATACCCTCCCTATCCCCTAATAAATAAAAACCTTTGTAATGCTGTAATGTATTCTGCTTCTATTAACTCTTTCAGGGTTGTTTCACACAATCAAGTGAATATAAACCGATGGCTCTTGTAGCGACAGTGCTCTGGCAGGTGCTGTTTGCTGTGTTTTTGTGCAGAGATTACAGGCTGAATTTTTATTATGAAGACAGATGAAAATTACTATGTGAGTCATAAAACCTAATTCATGTAACTAATATTTTCCATTAATGATTATGAAATAAAAATCAAAGCAGCCTTTCTATCAAAGAAAGGCTTTCAATAATGTTCTGATTTTCTAATTTAAAGTGAAACAGTCTACTTAAAAGATTTTTAAATGACTATACAATAGACTCTATAATCCTACAAAATAGTTAAAAGTGTGGATGATTATTTCAAAGATGTATTAAAGGTTTTCTTTACTTTTTAAATCAGTAAAAATTTTGAAGAAAAAGCAATATTACATCAAATATTTTCCCCCAGTGGTCTACAATATAAATATACCATAGGAAAACTAAAATAAGAAAATCTTCCTGAAAGGTTTCAGGTAAGGGTCTTCCTTCATGTGTTTTCTAAAGTAGTTGAGCAAATAGCAGAGCTCTGTGGCACAAAGTGTTCAGGGTTTTAAGATAAATGTCAAGAAACCTAATGTCTGGGCAACTCAACAGAGCAGAGCTCTCTCTCTCTCTCTGAAAGACCCCAGCACCCTTCAGTTAACCCTTTTCACAGGGGCTTGAATACTGCTAGTAACTATATATGCTCAGGGACAGTGCCCAGGCCCTGAGTTCAAGCCCAGGACTGACCAAAAAAAAAAAAAAAAAGGAGGATGAGGACGAGGAAGAGGAACAGGGGGAGGGGAGGAGGAGGAAGAGGAGGAGGGGGAGGGGAGGGGGAGGGGAAGGATGATTACTTAAGCATTTCAACCAGAAATGAAAGAAACAAAAATGATCCTGAAAAATCAGTGATTCAATTGTAAAACCTCCAGAGTAAGGCTACCAGTAATTACTCCTTGCCACAAAACAATGAGTACATAAAATACAAAGTGCATTCATCAGTTTGATTTAGCCATTCCACATGTATGATATACCAAAACACTATGACTGTACAATGTATCAAAACATTATGCTGGCTGGGCGAGGGTGACTCATGCCTGTAATCCTAGCTACTCAGAAGGCCGACATCTGAGGATCACAGTTCAAAGACATCCCAGGCAGGAAAGGCCATGAGACTCTTATCTCCGATTAACCACCAGAAAAAAGCTGAAGAGATCAGAGACAGCGCCCAGGCCCAGAGTTCAAGCCCCATGACAGACCAAAAAAAAAAAAATTATGCTCTTTGCCACAAATATATAAAGTTTTCATTTCTCACTTTTACTGAACTAATTAATAATAGTAACACAATGCAAAGCCCTGTAGTGAGTAAATAATATTTATTCAAACTCTTGATGAACTTGGGCAGACAGTATTATACCCAGAGATGCACAGTTGTGAGGGGCAAAGCTAGCCTTCTAAAAATCAAACTGCCCACACTGAAAAAGCCACTAAGTATATAAAGCTCTGAAGTTTCCAAAGGACTAAAATAGTTTCCTTACCCATAATGGATTCATTCAAAGACCCCCAGTGGATGCCTGAAGCTACATATAGAAAGAAATCTGTCTGTATGGTCATATTTTATAGAACTTGCCAGTGTACAGCAGACTACATACATATACAATGGTGAACCCTTAAAATTATAAGGGAGACCAAGCATAGGTCATTCCTGTAAACCCAACTACTTGAGAGGTGAATAGTGAGATGACTATGGATTAAAACCAGTCCTGACAAAAGTTAACAAGATCCCATACCAACAAAAGTCTCAGTACTTATGGTTGTCCACAGCTATACAAGTGGCACAGGTTACAAGGATCATTGTCAGAGACTGGCCCTAAGTAAAAATAAATAGGAGACTCTATCTGAAAAATAACTGAAGCAAAGAGGGCTAGAGGAGTGCCTCATATGTGCTAAGTCTTGCATCCAGAGCCCATTACCACCAAAGAAAAAAGAAAGAACAAGAAAGACAGGCAGACAGACAGACAGAAAGACAGACAGACAGACAGACAGACAGACAGACAGACAGACAGACAGAAAGAAAGAAAGAAAGAAAGAAAGAAAGAAAGAAAGAAAGAAAGAAAGAAAGAAAGAAAGAAAGAAAGAAAGAAAGAAGAAAGAAAGAAAGAAAGAAAGAAAAAGAAAGAAAGGAAGAAAGAAAGAAAGAAAGAAAGAAAGAGAAAGAAAGAGAGAGAAAGAAAGAAAGAAGAGAGAGAAAGAAAGAAGGGAGGGAGGGAGGGGAAAAGAAAAGAAAAGAGAAAAAAATTATAAAGCAGCTGAAAAATTCCTGACATCTTAACACTAGAGTTAATGTTTGGGACAAGGCTCCTATAAACAAACTTATGAAGGCACACATATAAATTATACACATCTCATATTACTTGATAGCCATAATAGGAAACCATGTTTACTATACTTTCTTTCCACCATTATTTTATTTTATTTTTATTTTTTTATTCATCATGGGGCCTGAACTCTGGGCCTGGGCGCTGTCCCTCAGCTCTTCAGCTCAAGGCTAGCGCTCTACCACTTAAGCCACAGTGCCACTTCCAGCTTTTTCTGGCTTATGTGATGCTGAAGAATTGAACCTAGGGCTTCATGCGTGCAAGGCAAGCACTCTACCACTGAGCCACCTTCCCAGCCCTTCCATCATTATTTTAAAGTACAGTCCTTCCACTCACATTACACTGGCATAGCCCTACCCCTCTTATCACCTGTTTTCATTGCATTTAGAGGCCACACCATGTGATTCAGCTAGATGGCTAGGTTTATTTAGCCCCCCTCTATAAGGTTCCCACCATGGCAGCATCACCTGGTGGTGCATTGCTCAGAAGGTACCCTATCTTTAAGTGACACAGAACTGTCCTAGGTTTTTTTCTATACCTACTTATGATGAAGTTTAATTTATGAGTTGGGCACAAAGAAAGATTAATAGAATCACTGATAGTAAGATAAAACAGCCACAAAAATGCAGTGTAGTGAAATTACCAACACAACTACTACCACTTCCAAGCAGGACATACAAATTTTCATTGTGCTACTCAGAATAGTGTGTTAAATTAACAAATTGTTTCTGGAATTTGCCAGTTGATTGAGAGTTGATTAAATCAAGGGAAAAAAAAACACAGATAAGGAGAAACCACCTTAGTTAGATAGAGGATACAGGACCAAAATTACACCTTCACTAATTAAAAGCACACAGCCTAAAGTAGAAATCCTTTGGAAATCTCTGAAAATACAACAAATGAATATTTGAGTAATAAGTTACTCAATAATAAACTACTCGTCAACTCGTAGTACTTGCTGTGTTTCCTGATAGATCCCTTTTCTGAATTCTTGTCAATTTATTGTCTGGTGTTTGAGGACAATAGTCACCTAACACTAACACATCTAGTAATTAAAACAATCAAATATAAATAAGTGACTTAACCATTTCTTCCAATCAGCTTTTGCCCAACTATGAACAAAGTGTAGAGCATCATGAAAGACTTGACATACCCAACATGAAAAAAAAGGAGGGGGAAAGCTACACAAAAAAGTCAAGTACTAAAATACTGACACTTGCCTCTACCTCCCCCCAAAGGAATGCAGACAAGGGATATTTCTTCAGATGGTAAGGGTACACGGAACCACCACCAGTGCACTTCCAATTAGGTCCAGTATACAAATCTAGAGCAAAGCTATTTTCCAAACAGGCAGGTTAACCTAAAGTCTATAATATATCCTACCTGAAAACTTCATAGTCATTTAGCTAGCTAAAAACGTTTATTAAGGCACCATTCTGACTATTCTAATTAGGACTGCAGAGTAAGATACTTTCAACTCTTTTCTTCAACATTGCTTCAAGGCTTCATGATATATTCGACATGAACTCAAAGTGACTGCTAAGCAACTTTTCTCTTTCAACTTTCTATAAAAAGTTTATAGGGCTGGGAAGGTGGCTCAGTAGTAGAGCGCTTGCCTTGCATACATGAGGCCCTGGGTTCGATTCCTCAGCACCACATAAGCAGAAAAAAAAAGGCCGGAAGTGGCACTGTGGCTCAAGTGGTAGAGCACTTGCCTTGAGCTGAAAAGCTGAGGGACAGCGCCCAGGCCCAGAGTTCAGGCCCCACGACCGGACCCAAAAAAAAAAAAGTTTATAGACAGACGTTTTTGCAAATGTTTATTATTAATGATATATCAACAACAAATACTATATATTTTTTGTTTAGCAATTTTAAGCAGAAATTTTAAAATGCAGCTGGGGAGCCGGGCGCTGGTGGCTCACGCCTGTAATCCTAGCTACTCAGGAGGCTGAGATCTGAGGATCGCGGTTCAAAGCCAGCCCGGGCAGGAAAGACCGTGAGACTCCTATCTCCAATAAACCACCAGAAAACCGGAAGTGGCGCTGTAGCTCAAGTGGTAGAGCGCTCGCCTTGAGCTGAAGAGCTGAGGGACAGCGCCCAGGCCCAGAGTTCAAGCCCCACGACCGACAAAAAAAAAAAAAGGAGCTGGGTGTGGTGGCTCATGCCTGTAATCCTAGCTACTCAGGAGGCTAAGATCTGAGGATCATGGTTCAAAGCCAGCTCAGGCAGGAAAGGTTACAAGACTCTTATCTCCAATTAACTACCAGAAAACTGGAAATGGGGCTGTGGCTAAAGTGGTGGAGTGCTCACCTTGAGCTGAAGAGCTCAGGGATAGCGCCCAGGCCCAGAGTCCAAGCCCCATAACCGACAAAAACAAAATAACGAAAAATAAAGAAGTTAATTGGTTTGCTGTGTTAACAGATTAGAGATGATTGGCTTAAATTTCTAAAATTTAGTATATGAAATGAAGTAAGTATAAACACTTACATACACAAACAAGCCAAACACATTGAAGTAACAACTCTGGCAGAATTTATCTATCAATTAGGAAAGAAGTAAAAAGATCTCTAATCATTCACGATCGATAGACTTTATTCATTAAAATATCCTAAAGTTCCCGTCCAGGACCTAAAAAAGTCATCAAGAAGAAGTCATCAAGAAGATGGAGTTCTTGTTCCAACTATATAAACTAAGAAGATTACATGCCTTGGATAAGTTGCCTCAATTTCATTACCTATAAAATGTTTAAAAAAAACAAAAATGTTCTCTACTCACTGAAGTCCTAGGATAGTATTCTTATTTTTTAAGACAACTTTCATGACCATGGCTATCTAGTTTTCTCAACAATGACCAGTCAAAAAAAAAGAAGAAGAAGAAGAAGAAGAAGAAGAAAGAGAGGGAGGGGAGAGGCATAATGAAATGTGAATCACTGATAAAGGAAAACTAATGGCTGTAAACATTAAAAATCAGAGTCTCACAGTAGCCTGCCTGGATCTGTTAGAAACAGAAATACTTGATCTTAAGTAGGACAGAGTAGTTTGTGGCAGACCATTCTCCCACCAAAACTATCTACCTAAAAATTCACATAATATAATTTTTAAACAATCTACTTAAAGGTATCAGAGAGAGGTGATTAAGCAACTCTGCTTTTAAACCTAGAAGCCACTATTTCAAATGGAGAAAACAACAAATAGGTGAGCAGATGTTCTGAAGCCCTCTCTATTTCTTTTTTCTTTTCAGTCCAAGACTCAAACTTGGTAGCTGACATTTCGCTCACTAGCAAGGCACTCTACCAACTGAGCCATGCCCCCAACTCTGAAATAGAAGTAAACTCTCTATTATAGGGC
>NW_027204763.1:0-20892 GCF_024711535.1 Dipodomys merriami
AGATAAGATGATGTTAAGTGAAATGAACCCAAAGATAGGGTTTATAATCTACCAAGTGTTTTTTTATTCTTTTTATGTTCTTCCCCCATGATTTAACACTTGTTTTCACTATATTTAGTGTTGGTGCCCTGTATCTTATATACACCCTTCTCTAGCTTGGGGAAGGGAAGGGAAAAAACAAAATAGATAAATAGTGATACAGGCTGACCCATTGTAACAATGAGATGCACAAGACACTATGTTAAAAAAAAAGAGTTTTACAATATAGGCGGGGAAGACGGGAAGGGAGTACAGGGGAGTGTAGTTGTGGAGGTGGGAGGGGAGGGGAGGGGAAAAACAAAGGAGGAGGTAACAATGCTTGATAGAAAATGTACTCATTAACTTGCTCATGTAACTATAACCCCTCTACATGGCATTTTTTACAATTAAAACCTCTTTTAAAGAACAGAAGGTGTGCCGGACACCTGTGGCTGACCCCTGTAATCCTAGCTACTCAGGATGCTGAGATCTGAGGATCACGGTTCAAAGACAGCCGTAGAAAGAAAGTCTGTGAGACTCTTATCTCCAATAAAACCACTAGAAAATAGATACTGGTGCTGTGGCTCAAGCGGTAGAGCACTCCCCTTGAGCTGAAGAGTGCAGGAACATCGCCCAAGAACAGAGTTCAAGCCCCACGACAGACAAAAAAAAAAAATCCAGATGTCATGTACACCAAGTATAGTAGCTCCATCTGTAATCCCAGCTGATTGGGAAGCAGAAATGACAAGGATCTTGGTCTGAGGCAGGCCAAAGAAATAACTGCCAAGACAGCCATCTCAACAAATGAGCTGGCCATAGTGGTTCACATCTGTAATACTAGCTAATTATGTGGGAGGCATAGATAGCACAGTCTCAGTCAATCTAAGATCTGACCAGGGCAAAAGTTCAAGACCTCAAGTAAATAAAATGGACTAGAAGTATGGCAAAATAGTTGAAATGCTTGGTGCTATACAAAGTCCTGTCTAGCAAGCAGAGAACCCCTGAATAGAACCCTAGTAATATTCCTTTCTTCCACCAAAAAGCATAAATAACTTTGTCCTATTTGAACATCTAATTTCAAGGGCCACTGACAAATCAGAGATGGTGAAATTATCTTAAAAATTAGGTTTGCAAAAGAGACAAAATTCTTTAGGTTTTGAAAAAATTGAAAAGGTAGGAAAATGCATGTGATATTTGTTAGCTCTATAATTCTTGAAAACATAAAATGTACTCAAGTATTTAATATGTATCCATATGTGTGCATATATCCATGTATGTATATATATGTGTGTGTGTATAATCATATATATATACATACATATATATGTATGGTTCATCTCTTTTTTGTGTAGCAAATGTTACAATGAATCTGTACAATCACTACTCAAAGGCATGCATAGACAAAGAGAATGAGCAGAGAACTCATACTCAGGAATCTATGGTTAGCCCATAACCTGAAAATCTTTTACATCAGTTTGCATGTGTCAGTTACTGCAGTAGAGGGACAATACGATGGCAATGAGATACCAGGCAGATGAAATGATAAATGAGAGATACAAATGGTACAATATTCTTTCTGATTAGTAAGAAGAATTTCCAGTGTGTGTGTGTGTGTGTGTGTGTGTGTCTGTGTGTGTGTGTGTGTGTGTGTGTGTGTGTGTGTGTGTGTGTGTGTGTGTGTGTGTGTGTGTTACATTTACTTGATTCATTTCTCTTTTGAGAAGTATCTGGGCTGATTCAGTAAGCATGGTTGTGCTGAAACCGTTACTATATCCTGGTTTGTATTCTTTCGGGTAAATGCCCAGGAGTAGAGTTGCTGGATCATATGGAAGTGGGTAGTAAAAAAAGGAGTGAAGGGGGAAAAGACAGAAGATTGAATAGGAGAAAAGGGGGAAAATGCAGAGAGGAATCCAATAAATACCCTATAAAATTAAGAAGAGTGAAGGAAGAGCTGTATAGGGGAGGGATGGATGAAAATGTTGAAAGGGTTGGCATTGATCAACGTATATTGTACGCCTAAACTGCTTTGTTAAATGATAACTGCTTTGCTGCTCAAAATAATAATTAAAAAATCATGTCCCTAAAATGTTATGCAATTAGAAGCAAAGCATGAGAATCTGCTCAGATAATCTCTAGGGTCAATAAATCTTTTTTGGTTAGGATAAGTTTTAGAACAACACTAATGATACATATCATTTGAAGAAAATTTAATGATTTCCAGCTATTTAAAATAATCATTTGTGAAGACATGGCTCAAGTGGCAGAGTGCTACTTAGTGAGCAAAGCTGTCAGATAATGAATTCAAGTCTCAATCTCGAAAAAAAATAAAAAACAATCAGTATAATCCAGGCACTTTCCAGGGCACTAGTAGCTCATGCATTAATCCTACTTTAAATCAGAAGGCAGAGATCTGGGGATCTCAGTTCAATGTCAGCTTAGATAGGAACGTCTATGAGACTCTCATCTCCAATTCACTGTAAAAGAAAGCTGGAAGTGGACTCATGGCTCCAGTGGTAGAATGCTAGCCTACAGAAAAAGTTCAGGGGCAGAAACCAATCCTTGAGTTCAAGTCTTAGAATAGTGCATATACATCACAAACAAAGTAATTCACTCAATTTCTCAACTTTCCATTTCCCTAACTCTAATTTTGGACAGAACCCTAAGAGTAATCTTGATGATAATAGTAACCCAATCCTAAAATTAATGGAAAATACTCGCGTTTAGACACATTCTAACAGATACTCATTGCCTTTGAAATGATTTGCAGTTTGCTCCAAATCCTAGATTCCCTGACTTGGACTCTGAAATCGTTCCCTATTATGAATTATTAACCTCAAATCTTCATACCATGAAAACTATCTCAGTTTCCACTGATCTTAACGTTTACTGAACTCCTATATCTCCAAAAAGAAGTTGCAGGTTTATTTAAAATCTACTTTAGTGCCTAACTCTAACTATATATAAACCTTACTAGAAACCTAACTCTAAATTGAACCCTATTCAACCTTGAATAAGAAACTTAGGAAAACTCTGTAGTTTTTGTTAAATTTCAAACTTATTATACTTGAAAATGTTAGCAGAAAACTCAGTTTTACTGTAAAGCTTACCCTTCCCTAAGTCTAAGTCTAACCTGAACTAGAACAGTAACCCTAACCCTAGAACTAATAGCATTTGGATTCTAAAAGCCATACAAATACATTAGTTTTCATTCATCCTAACTTTGATTCAACTCATCTTTCTAAAAATAGTTTGTAGTTTTACTCAGTATCTTGCCATTTTTGTAACCTGAAACCTAACTGGAATATTGAGACTAACCCTCACACTAATCATACCCTAATCTTAATATTATTAGCACTTTCTTATTTCACATTCATCCTAATTCTACCTAGACTTGTTATTTGAAGATTTACTTTCAGTTTGGCCCTAAACTTTCCATTTCCTTAAGGCTAACTCTAACTCCAGCTGGAACTGAAACCTAACTTTCACTCTAATAATAGTCCAATTCTAATTTTTAAGAAAAAAACTAGTTTTTAATCATTCTAATGGATACTCCAATTTCACTCAGGAAATGCATTTCAATTTGCCCTAATTCCCACAATATTTTTGACTCTACCTCTGAAGTTATCTTGTTCCCTAACATGAAGTGTTATATTATTTGTCCTCAAATTCACTTATCAGGAAAAATACTGTAGTTTCCAATGATCCTACCTTTCCCTGAATCCCTGTACCCTAAAACAATTTCAAATTTACTTGCCATCTAATCCATTACTTAACACTAACTCTTAAGCTAAACCTGGCTGGAAAACTCTCATTAATCATTACAAGAATGATCACTGAGAAATAAATATAATGATAATGCTCTATTTACTATTCAATCTCAAATTTTTGCTCATATTTGTTAGTGAAAACTGAATTTTTTTTTTTTTTTTGGTCAGTCATGGGGCTTGAACTCTGGGCTTGGGCGCTATCCCTCAGCTCTTCAGCTCAAGGCTAGCCTTCTACTGCTTGAGCCACAGCTCCACTTCCTGGTTTTTGGGTGTTTAATTGGAGATAAAGAGTTATCATGCACTTTGCTGCCAAGGGTGGCATCCAACTGCCGTCCTCATATCTCAGTTTCCTGAGAGGATAGGATGACAGGCATTAAAAAGTATGTTTTGCTGGGTGCCAGTAGCTTATGGCTGTCATCCCAGGTATTCAGGAGTTGAGTTAAGAGGATCACGGTTCAAAGCCAGACTGGGCAGGAAAGACCCTGAGACTCTTATCTCCAACAAACCACCAGAAAACTGGAAGGGGTGCTGTGGCTCAAATAGTAGAGTGCTTGCCTTGAGCTGAAGAGCTCAGGGACAGCACCCAGGCCCAGCATTCAAGCTCACAATCGAAAAAATGAAAGAAAGTAAAACATCTTCGCTGCAAAGATGCGGAGGTTTGTGTGGGAGGGTGCTGTGATTGAGAGACCAGGTGCTGGCCTCACTTTACAGACATTTCTAAGAACTCTCCAAGTTTGCACCAGTTTGAAGCCACAGTAGAATGGATGGTGTCTTACCAAGAACTCAAGTGGTCGAGGCCTATGGCAGGCAGGGAGTGGGCAAATGTGTGCAGGGGTGGGATTGTTGTGTCTGTATTCTCCCTAATGAAGGATGGATTTGGATGCTGGGTGTCAAAGTCTGAAGTCAAGGGCTGCAAGAAAGTTTGTGGCCTGATGAAATGGGTTTCTCTGGGTATATGAAGATGGATGATGTCTGGCACCTCTGGTGGATCACAACTGTTATCCTAGCTACTCATAATGCTGAAATGTAAAGATCACGGTTCAAAGCAGCTTGGGCAGGAAAGTCTGTGGGTCTTGATATCCAATGAGCCACCAGAAAACAGGAAACGTCACTGTGGCTCAAATTATAGAGTGCTCATCTTCTGCTGAAGAGCTGAAGTACAGTGCCCTGACCCAGAGTTCAAACCCCATGACCAATAATAAACAAAGGGGTTGGCTGAGTTTTCGACATTGCAGTGTGTACGGTAGGAAATTCCATGCTGGGTTCTGAGACATTCCAGATATAAGAGGCTCAATGATGTGTCTACAGTTAGTCTGAGTATGATAGTGCCATCTTCTCATGGGTTGGATGTGATCCTAATAGAGGGAGTTCATGGTTTTGTTCTCAGGAACTGCTAAGGGCTTGGAATCTCTCTCTCTCTCTCTCTCTCTCTCTCTCTCTCTCTCTCTCTCTCTCTCTCTCTCTCTCTCTCTCTCTCTCTCTCTCTCTCTCTCTCTCTCTCTCTCTCTCTCTCTCTCTGTGTGTGTGTGTGTAATTTTCCCTCGTCTTTTTCTGTCCCTTTCCTGGTTGCTGGTCTGCCTCTTTCTGATCTCAGATGGTGCCCCTCCTTCACACCGACCTTGCTTTATCCCCCTATTAGGGTCTACAATGAGTCCTAAATGGCCATAGGCCTGTGTTCCAACTTTTCTCTGGCGCACAAGTCTGGCTGTCCCAATATTTGGTCACCTCCAGGGGATTCTGGGTCAGTGATGCCAGCTGGCATAGGGTCTCCTCTGCCTGAAAGGGAGGGCCTCAGTCATGTGATGTCCTATCCTTTTCCTCAACTGGGCCTCTGACTTCATATCCCTCTCATCAGGCTGGCAGTGGAGTGGTGAATGGGGGAATGCTGGTGGTTCTGGCCAACTTGAGCTTGACAGCTGATTGAAGACTGCCCAAGCAAGGAGGATCTAGTGTTACATGGGAGGTGAGGCCAAGGTGGCTTGGAAGTATAGGTCAGTTTCTAGCAAATGTAAATGTACTTTATCACAGGACAGTATATCTTCTGGCCCCAGCTGGGCCTCTCTGGTCCATCTAGACAATTCCAGATGCTCAGAATACAGAGGCCAGGGAACTGGTGGAATGAGAGACTGGTGTGGCCAATACCTCATTGTTTTGGGGTATTAGTGTTGACCTGGCTATGCACCCCCTTGTGTACTTTCACTTCTTAACCCAGTGTTGGCCACACACCGGCCGCTAGTGGCAGTACTGTGGAAGTGGCAGGAGTGGAAGTGGAGTCTAGGATGATCAAAATCAGGATTTATGGCATTTGGGGGTGGCAAAGGATGTCTTTTAAAAAAATCTTAGAGCTGGAACTCAGGGCCTAGGCAATGTCCCTGAGCTTCCTTTCCTCAAAGCTAACATTCTACCACTTGTACCAGAGCTCAACTTTCATCTTTTTTTTTTTTAGTAGTTTAGTGGAGATAAGAATCTCATGGACTTTCCTGCCTGTTCTGGTTTCAAGCTGCCATCCTAAGACCTCAGTCTTTTGAGTAGCTAGGATTGCTGGTATAAGCCACAGGCCCCTGTTAAGGATGTTAGTGTGTGTGTGTGTGTGTGTGTGTGTGTGTGTGTGTGTGTGTGTGTGTGTGTGTGTTTACCGGGACTTGAACTCAGAGCCTAGGTGCTATCCTTTAGCTTGTTTTCACAAGGTTGGTGCTGTACCACTTGAACTACAGTAGCTCTGCTTCCCAGCTTTTTGGTGATTTATTGGACATAAGAGTCTGCCCAGGCTAGCTTTTAATTTTGATTGATGCTCAGGTCTCAGGTTTGAGTAGCTAGGATGACAGGAATGAGCCACCAGTGCCCAGCCTTTCTCCACTTTGGACTGGGATCTCCTGAAAACTTTATTTTTTTTTTTCTGTGCCAGTACTGCGACTTGAACTCAGGGTCTGGGCTCTGATCTCTTAACTTTTTCCCTCAAGTCTCTTACTCTACCACTTGAGCCACAGTTCCATTTCTGGATTTTGGTAGTTCATTGACCAGAAGAGTGTCACTAACTTTCCTCCGCTGAGCTGGCTTTGACCAACAATCTCTGATCACAGACTTCTTAATAACTAGGATTTACAGGGTTTGAGCCTCTGGAGGCATTGGGTAGAAGTTTTTCTTAAGCAAGCGTTCTAACCTGCATTTGGGCTGACTCCTCCATGCAAAGGGGGCCTGAGGGTGAGGATCTGTGAAAACTAGGCTTCCAGGCACAAAATTGGCTGGGGTCTTTGGTAAAAAGTCCAGCTAATCTTCCCCTGAGCCCCATTCTGGGACCCCACCGTCTGCCCTACCTGTGACTCAAGTACAAACCTTGACCAAGCCTTCAGTGTTCTGCCAGACTTGTCTGAGGCCACAGAACCTTGATTCCACCCACACCACCTTCTCGACACCACCCCTCAGGACCTTTGTGCATGCTCTGTACCTTCTGCCCGAGGCCCTCTGTCCTGTTCCACATCTTAGAACTCCTGTGGAATTTTGGCACTGGTCATATCACCTCCTGGACCAAGCCTTTCCTTCCCTTCTCTCACTTTTTTTTTTAATACTGAGTTGCTAGAGATCGACCTTGTGCAGGCTGACTGTCAAATGCTCTATCTTTGTGTGTGTGTGTGTGTGTGTGTGTGTGTACGTGTGTGTGTGTGTGTGTGTGTGTGTGTGTGTGTGTGTGTGTGTGTGTGTGTGCCAGTCCTGAGGTTTGAATTCATGGCCTGGATGTTATCCCTGAGTTTTTATGCTCAAGGCTAGCATTCTACTACTTGTACCACAGCTCTGGTTTGTTTTTTTTGGTGCTTAATTGGAGAAAAGAGTCTCATATAGACTTTCCTGCCTGCAAAGGCTTGCAGTTATAATCGTCAGATCTCAACTTCCTGAGTGGTATTATTACAGGAGTGAGCCACCAGCACCTGCCCTCTACCTCTTACCTGTAACCTCGGCCCTCTTCTGAATCCCAGAAGAGTATGTATCACCAAGCTCACATTTTTTTGCCAGTGTTATGGCTTGACTCAGGGTCTAGGCATGTTCCTGAGCTCCTTTTGCTCAAGGCTACATTCTGGCACTTAAGCCACAGTCACACTTTTGGATTTTTCTGTTTATGTGGTACTGAGGAATCCAACCCAGGGCTTCATGATTGCTTGGTAAGCACTCTATCACTTAGCCACATTCACAGACCAAGGATTATTTCTAACAGGAACTATGAGGGTGGAATTTACTGGCATACTCTTTTCAGCACTGAAATCGCTGGCCATTTCATATCTTTGCCAGGATTTGGGACCAGTGTAAGACTCGGCAATGAGGAATGATGAATGAGTGATAGCCACCAGGCCCCAGAGATCTAGGCTCATGTCCTAAAGAGGTATAGGGAATATGGAGACAGAACCTTCCACAACTCCTACAGCCTAGGAACAGTGATCTCCGTGGAGGCAGAAGCTGGCTGCTAAATATCCCAATGGGACACCTCAGCCAGAACATAATGAACCCATTGCATACACCAGCCAAGCAAGCCTTCTGGGCTTCAGTTATTAAATGGCAGAGAAGGATACTTTGTTCAAGCTACTGACTCAGACTTAGTGCTTTCTGAGGGCTTGTCCCAGCTTGCCTAGGTTGGGGGTCTGTTCATGGGCAACCTGCTGAATGCCCATCATCCATACATCATCCATAAATACACAGAGACATGGAGTTACTGCCTTCTTTTTTTTTGTGGCAGGTCTCAGGTTGAAATATGAGCCTAGGCCCTATCCCTGATCACCTCTTTCTCAAGAGTAGCTCTCTGCCCTTGAGCCACAGACCCAACCCATGGTGATATTATCCTGTGATCTCTTAGAAATAAGACTGTTGCGGACTTTCCTGCCCTGGCTGAATTCAAATTGGCAATCTCTACATCTCAGCCCCCTGAGGAGCTAGGATTACATACAGGAGCCACTGACACCTGGCTTTGTTTTCTTCTTGGTGTTCTTTTTTTAATTGTGACCATCTGAAATCTTCAGTGTCATTCCAATGGTTTGCATTCAAAGTAAACTTCCCAGGCCTGGAGTTCAAATCCCAGGACTGCCACACACAAATGGAGGGAGATCCTGACAAACTTATTCCTATTTACGTGAATGCTAATGGAATGTTATAAAAGTAATTAAATTTGCAGTTAATTCATGGTTCTATTTTAGAAAGCCACACAACAATCATTGGATTTATATCTTCCATTCAAGCAACACGTTGTGATTCCCCTAATGGAAGGATAGTGATTAATTTTAATTAATGATTTTATAAGTATTCAACCATGATACTTCATTAAATGGAGACATAACTTAATAACTAAATATTGGTAACTATATATATAAAATTTAATAATATCATCATATTCTGTCTCTCTACATATATACATATATATATATACAGCAATCTACACACACACACACACACACACACACACACACACACACATATATATATATATATATACATATGGACAGATAGATAGATAGATAGATAGATAGATAGATAGATAGATAGATAGATAGATAGATAGATAGAGATAGAGATATAGATTGGGCACTAGTGTGGCTTGATAATAGGTCATCAGAATTTTCTGGCAGCTCAGTTTGCCAGAGGTTGGTGTGCTAAGGCTTTGATCCCATTTATGTATTGGACATTGTAGGCCATGAGTTGAAATCCCAGCATTGCCAAAAATTTATTCATGTAATAAGAAGCCACTTTTGACACATTTTTTTCCCTGACAAAATGTCCTGGGTCTCAGTATGATGTATAATTCATATGCAAATATATCTTGAATGATAGGATGTAAAAAATGAAATTGAATAAGGGTAATAAACGTCATACTCACTAAACTCATGTGTGTATTTTTCCAGTGCTGTGGCTTCAATTCAGGCCCTGGGAACTGGTCTGAATTTCTTGTCTTCAAGGACGGTGAGATTCTCCTTCACCCACAGTGCCACAGAGATCCCCAGATGCTGATTTCAAATCCCAGGTCTGCCAGAAAAATGGTGCAAATTCCAAGCCAGGGCCTTATTTTATTTTATTATTATATTTTTTGCCAAGCACGAGGCTTGAACTCAGGTCTTGGTATCTCTGCCACAGCTGGCCCTGGGATTCTAGGACCCAAGTTCAAAACTCGGGGTTGGCAAGAAATAAAATAAAAAGGAAAAGGATAAAATGGAGAAATTCAAGAAGGTGGTTTTACATTTTTTCCTTTTGCATTATGACCATCCCGCATGTAAATGAAAAAGCCCAGAAAGTGTTCATGACATTGCATGCTGATGTTTGGCTGGCTATTAGGGAAGCCATAACCAAAACAAAAACTTACGACTGGAGGTCGAATCACAGGGCTGCCACTAAGTATTGGCGGGAGATTCTAAGAAACCCATTTTCATGTACATCCATACGAATGGAATTTTATAAAAGCAACAAATTAGTAGTTAGTGTATGAGTATACTATAAACCTATACACATCAATTTTATTGCATTGATGAATTTTCAATTAATACTTTATTATGTATTCAACAATGATACTTAAAAGTGGAAGGAATAATTTGAATGTCAATAATGGGTTGTAATATAATATATGTAATTTCATAATATACAGACACCTTTCTCTTGTTTTTTACATATATATAGGTATATATATATATATGTGTGTGTGTGTGTGTGTATATATATATATATACATATATGCGAATCTACACATTTATCTGTTCATACAATTGTCACTCCTGGGCCTCAGTGCTATAATGATGGCTAGTACATACAAAGCCCTGGATTCGATTCCTCACTACCACATACACATAAAAATCTAGAAGTTGTGCTCTCACTCAAGCAGTTGAGCATTAGCTTTGAGCATAAATGCTAAGGGACTGTGTCTAGACTCTTACTCAAGGTCCAGAATGGGCATGAAAAAAGATTGAAAGCTGTGACTGCAACTCTATAAGGATAGGACTTCAAATACCTCATCACAGAGCAAGCCAGGAATCTGGTGCTGACAGCTGCCATCCAACCTGACTTAGTCAGAGGTATACAACTGCAACTCAGCCCCACAGATCCAGATGCTGCTGGCTTGCTCACCCCTGTCATCCAAGGTACTCGGGGGCTGAGATCTGGCACTGGTGGGTTTAAAATCCAGACCTGGCAGGATGTCTGTGAAACTCTGAGCTGTGGATCAAAGTGATAGATCTCTAGCCTTGAGCAAAAGATCTTAGGACAGTACTGCAACATTTTAGTGCAATCGCTGTGGCTGACTCCCCGCCCCCTGCAAAAAAAAATACCCCTCTGAATCATTAGATGTGAAATTTGTGCAGTTTGTAATGTGTTTCTGAAAGAATGGTGATACTGATGAAAGCACCCTAATACTAATGACAGCTTGTGGGATACATCTACATGATGAGTCCTTCCTGGGGTGCTGGGGCCCTCACGGGGTGCTGTGTGCTGAGTCCTGCACAGGATGCTATGTGCTGAGTTCTTCACAGGTGCAGTAGGCTGAGTCCTGCATTTGGTGCAGGGTGCTGAGTCTTTCACAAGATGCTGTGTGCTGAGTCATGTAAAGAGGGTTATTTGGAGCGGGGCACCAGTGGTTCACGTCTGTAATCCTAACTACTCTGGAGGCTGAGATTTGAGGATAGTGGTTCAAAGCCAGCCCAGGCATGAAAGTCGCTGAAACTCTAATCTCCAATTAACCACCAGACAACTGGAAGTGTCACTGTAGCTCAAGTGGTAGAGCACTAGCCTTGAGCTGAAGAGCTGAAGGACAGAGTGCAGGCCCAGATTTCAAGCCCCATGACCGACCAAAAAAAAAGTTTTATGTATTTTGTCCTTCAAAGGGTGCATTCTTTCATCTTTTCCTTGTAAGAACTCCACAACTGACATGAATATGCAGAAAAGAATATTGAGGCTTAGATCTGTCCCGATGGCAGGGACAAAATTATGTATTACTGAAGACTAGTGAGTTGTCTACAGGAGATAAATGATTTGTCTTGTATTTCTAAGTCATGAACGTTGAAATCGGGGCCTAGGCACTGACCCATACCTCTTGGCCTCATGGCTAACACTCCTCCACACGGAGCCAAGGACCCCCTTGCAGCAGAGTGCCATGGCTTAGGGTTCTATAACTGAGGTCTGTCCTCCTATCTTCTCAAGTAGCTGAGATCTGGGTTCCAAACTATCCCTGACACAAAAGGTTCCATGAGGCTATTATCTCCAAATCACCACTAAGAAACCTAAAGTGGAAGCTGGGTGCTTGTGGCTCATGCCAGTCACTCTAGCTACTCAGGAGGATGAGATCTGAGGATTATGGTTCAAAGCTAGCCTCGGCAGGAAAGTCCTTGAGAGAGCTCCAATGAACCACCAGAAAACCGGAAGTTGCTCTATGGCTCAACTGGTAGAACACAAGATTTGAGCTGAAGAGCTCAGGGACATCACCCAGGCCCAGATTTCCATTCCTACGATGACAACAACAAAAAAGACAGAAACAAACTAACAAACTTGAAGTAGAGGACTGGGAATGTACCTTAGGGGTAGAGTGCTTTGCATATATGAAACCCTGGGCTTGATTTCTCAGAACCACATCACTAGGAAAAAGCCTGAAGGGGCTCTGTGGTTCAAGTGGAAGAGGGCAAACCTTGTACAAGAGAAACTAGGTACAGTGCTCATGTCTTGAGTTCAAGCTCCAGGACTAGTGTATGCACACACACATGCACATACACACACTCACACACAGAGAGAAAGCAGAAGTGAAGCTTGACAAAGTGGTAAAGCACTAGACTTTGGCTCTGAGCTCATAGTCAGCACCCAGGCCCTATGTTCAACCCCAAAACCTAGTCACCCAGGGCCCAACTAGGAGAGGTAAAAGGTTTCAAAACCTGATGAGCTTCACCAGTGCTAGATGACAGGAAGCTTTGTGATGTTCTACATTTGCTTGGATTTCCCAAGCTTCTGGAAACCTAGGAGTGGCATTATAGGCCCATCATTGCTGGCACTGAAGCGTTTCATTATGCTCAGTGCCCTAGTTGTCTACCTGAAGGACTCCTGAATTATATTGAGCACTGTATCTGAACACCAGAATATAGTCTCATAAATGCAGGATAAGAGCACAGAACTTGGCCTGCCATGGGAGGTGGCAAAAATGAAGGTCTCCTGTTAAAACAGAGCACTGGGAAGAGAGATAGCTAAGAGTAAAAAGAGGCCTTTTTCTCCTGACTTTCAGAGCCCGTGCACACATCCTCACTTATTGGCCCACATGGAGTTATTTGGTACACAGCTGTACAGGAGTGAGGGCTATTGTGTGCCTGTCCAGACAATGAGAGAGTCTTCCTCCAGCAGGCCTGTGATGAAGAGAAACCCTTAGGTTACAATGTGAACAGTGAAGGGAGCCCTGGAATATGCAATATCATAAAAGCAGTCTCTGTGTTATGAACTCATTGTATTGAATAAAATTTTTCTTGCTTGGTGCCATTCATCATACCTACTCAGAAGTTTCACCTAGAGGAATACATCCATACATACTCAAAGAAATTGAGATACAGGTTTTTCTTTTGAGGGGGCAGGTCCTGGGGTTGAACTATGAGCCTAGGACTGGTCCAAGAGCTCCTTTTTCTCAAGGGTACTGCATTAAGCTTGAGTCACAGCCCCACTTTTGGGTTTTTCTGTGATCTCTTATAAATAACATTGTCAAAGACTTTCTACCACTGGCTGGTTTCAAACTCCAATTCTCTACATCTCAGCCTCCTGAGAGCAGGGATTACAGTCCGCAGGCACTTTCATCTTCATTCTTTTCTTCTTTGTTTTATATTCTGGACTGACTTCTTAATAGGGTCATTCCTATGGTTGGGACTTATAAGTAAACTACACAATGTTCTTTATACCTGCTTTCTCTGAGAGTATTTTCAATCTTCATCTTGCCCTCTGGTCACAGGGTTGAAGCCAAAAGTACAAAATGAGTGTTACAGGATTTAGGAGCAAATGTCAACAGGACATGTCAGTTCTGTCACTTAGCATTGAACTGCAGTGAATTTACTGTCTCAGGATATGAGGACCGAAAGCTAGAGTGATCCTCATACAGTCTGCATTTCTCCATTTGCCTATAAAATGATCTAATAATTATGAGTGTTTTGTATCTCCAACCTTAAGTATCTGGGACACACTAGAAGCATGTTCCTGTTTCAGTTTGTCTCTGGTACCTCTTGTGATTTGGACTAAAGTTTTGGGTGGAGCAGCTTCTAGGTGAATCCCTGAGGAAATCCACTTGAAGCCTCCTCAGGAGATCTCCATTCAAAGCCAGCCCTAGCAGGTAAGTTTTATTTTCTCCAATAAAGCACCAGAAAACCAGAAGTGGAGCAGTGGCCTAGAAGGTAGAGCTCCAGCTTTGAGAGAGAAAGCCAAGCAGGAGATACAGGCCAGACCAGGCAGGAAAGCCTAGGAGGCGCTAATGTCCATTGAACAACCAGATGGCTGGAAGTGGAGCTGTGCCAGTGGTAGAAACTCAGCCTTGTGAAAAACAGGTGAGGAATGCATTGTATCCTCAGTTTAAGCCATGGAATGGCCACAAAAAAATTGAAAAAGAGAAGACCAAGTTTATGTATAAGTGTCCTACTTACTTACGTGTGCATATTACTTCCCTAAGTGCAAAGAGGCTATATGCAAAACTTCTGCTTTTATTTACTGAGTTATGTTTTAGATATGCTCATTGTACATACTGCATCATTCTCTTCATTTCAGACACATTGCTTTTCTCTTCCAAGGTTCTAGGCCTGTTTCCTTATATGATGCACACTGAAGGTATTAGCAGCCTTTATTTGCGTTTTATTAAGAGGCCAATGCAGAAGCAATCACAAATCAGGCAGAGGAGGACACGATCAGAGTTCATAGAAATAAGCGGTATTCAGAAAATTATACTTGGGGATGCAAAATGGTAGCATATATACGTAAAAACTACAATTAATAAAAAAGATGAGGGGGCTGGGGAATGTGGATTAATGGGAGAGTGCTTGCCTAGCATGCAAGAGGCCCTGGGTTCCATTCCTCAGTAACACATACACAGAAAAAGCTAGAATTGGTGCTGTAGCTCAAGTAGCAGAATGCTAGAGACAGTGCACAGGCCTTGAGTTCAGTATAAGAAATGTCAAATAGATAACTATGTATGTAGTTAGGTAGGTAGGTAGGTTGGTAGGCAAGTAGGTACGTTTGTACATAGATAGATGGATACATAGAAAGAAAGAAAGACAGGAAGAAGAAAGAAAGAAAGAAAGAAAGAAAGAAAGAAGGAAAGAAAGAAAGAAAGAAAGAAGAAAGAAGAAAGAAAGAAAGAAAGAACGAAAGAAAGAAAGAAAGGAAAGGGAAAGAAGAAAGAAAGGACGAAAGAAATGATGAAAGAAAGAAAGAAAGAAAGAAAGAAAGAAAGAAAGAAAGAAAGAAAGAAAGAAAGAAGAAAGAAAGGAAGGAAGGAAGGAAGGAAGGAAGGAAGGAAGGAAGGAAGGAAGGAGGAAGGAAGGATGAAAGAAAGAAAGGACAAAAGAAAGAAAGAAAGAAAGAAAGAAAGAAAGGTCGATAGATTTATAGATAGATAGATAAATAGATACATAGATACATAGATACATAGATAGAAAAATGATAGATGACTCTGGTCTTGGTCTTCAGGAGGAAAGAAGGGAACAATTCCCAGTCATGATGCTTCTGCAGTATGCCAGGACACCAGCATCACCTTCACACAACCACAGAGCAGAAATAATGTCTCTTTCCCACTTCTTAGGGAGCCGAAGGCTCCAGAGTCAAGAGGGCAGAGCCAGGTTCTAACTCAGCTGCTTGGAGACAAATAGAAATGGCCCTGCCTCATTTTGGACTGGGGATTAGAATTAATGATGTGGAGAATGAAGGAAGGAGAAAAGACTGGCAGAGGTAGAAGAAGGGCCTTCAAATCTGATAGATGGAGAGTATAAAACCCACTCCCTAAGACCAGAGAGCAGCGCATTTCTACTTTGTTCCTCCCCTCTCCCTCACTAAACTGGCTCTCTATTGGTAACCTAAATATAGCCTGAGGCTCTCTTCACCTCAGCGAGGAAGTTTAGTCATTGTTTGAGGAAGCTGAGAAAAGCCTGACCCTGGTGTAACTAACAAATGTTTCAGGTTTCCCCCATTGCTGGCTGTGCCTGGGATGAATGAAGTGGTTTTGTAGCTCAATTCTCTGTTGAGTTTCCGTATTCTGCCTCCTTGTCCTCTTCACCTAGCCTGGCTTTTGAAACTGTTTTCTGTCCTTCAAATACATTGTTACACTGGAGTTCTTCCTGCTAACTGTGCCAGGGCTTGGATCCTGAGAACTTCATTTGAACCCAGGATGGGGCAATGGGTCAAGAACCCTAAGAACATTTAGAGTAACTTCTCATCACCAAGGGAAAAACAAGAAGCTCTTGAACATCTGACCTTGCAGACTTGGAAGTCAGAGTGAGCCCTGGCTGGCTTCAATGTGATCCTGAGACTTCAGCCTCCTGAACTAGGGTGATGAGCAGGAGCTACTGGTGCTCTGATAGGTTCAGACATGTAATAACATTGACAATACCAGTCAACTGCTTATCACAAAGGGCTAGAGGAGCATATTAAGCCTTTCAACATTGGACTTTTCAGAACCCTGTGGACACAGGTTACAAAGCTAGAGTCTGTGAGACTGAGCATGTGGACCTGCTACACTTAAGCCTGGAGGTCTGACTCCAATTCTGGTGTATATCAGCATTGATTTTCCAGAGAATGTTATCGTAAAAAGCAATTAGGAAAAGTACTTTGATTAACCCTCAATTTTTTTTCCAGTTGTGTGTCTTGTATCAACCCTGGGCACTGTCCCTGAGCAATTCAGTCAAGGCTAATTCTCTACCACTTGAGCCACAGCTCCACATGGTATTGTTTAGTGGTTCATTGGAGATAAGATTCTAACAGGCTTTTCTTACCTAAGCTGTATTTGAACTGTGGTCTTTAAATCTCAGCCTCATGAGAAGGTAGTTTTCCAGGTGTGAGCCACCAGCATCTGGCCTATTGCTTTTGACAGTCATAGGGAATGTTTATCTCAAGGCTAGCACTCTACCCTTTTAGCCACTCCACTGTGTCTGGCTTTTTCTTAGTATGTGGCGCTGAGGATTCAAACCCTGGTATTCATGCATGTTGAGTGAGCTCTTTACCACTAAGACACATTTCTAGCTCCCCCCTTACAATTTTAACCCACAACTTGCCTGTCCTCAAGAAAAGGCTTCTCATGAGGGAGAAAAAGAGGGAAGACCACTCCTCCCCTCCGCCCCCCAGTACCAGAGATCTCCAGGTAGGTGGAAATGCTAGCTCCAACTCAGGCCTTGGAAGAAAATTAGAGTCATTTAGCAGGTCACAAGAACCTAAACTGACCTGCCAGACTCAGCTCTACCCAGGGAAAAGTCACCTAGCTCGGACGCCAGCCCCAGGAATGTCTTTCTTCACTGGGTAATCAGAGCAAGAGTCTGCTCCTCCCTTTGGCAGCCTTGACAATCAATTGAAATTCAGTAAACATAAACCCTGAGAGTGGCTCCAGGCTAGGTTCTGTGAGTTTCTCACAAACTAGCCCCCGGGAAAAGCTACTGTTTGCTGAAAGGTTTCAAATCTACCCAGAACCTAGCCTCATCACAGCATTTCCAAACTTGAGGAAAAAGCCATCTCCCTCTTTTGTGATATTCAAAGCAGATCTCCCTCCCATTGAACTGAGCTGTGAAGAGGATCACAAAATCCTGGGTAAAGCAGAGCATTTTTCTGCCTGTTCAAAAAACTGATTTAAGAAACCAACCAAGCCACAGGAAAATCAAACACCACAAGCAGACCAGAGACTCCAACAAGAGGCTGGTTATGGACCAAGGGAGATACAGGATTTTCCCCATCCCTCCTAAAAAAATCAAAGAACTTTTTTTTGGTAACTTTTATAAAAAATTTTTTCTAAAACTTTTTTTTTAATTTTTAATTTTTACCTTTTTTTGTAAAAAATTGTTTTCTAGTAAATTTTTTCCTCTTATAAATTTTATTTTAGGGGTATATGTGTGTGTGCATTTTTCTTTCTTTTTTCTTTTTTTAAAAAATTGTTTTTGTTTTTTTGTATAGCTCTACTGAACTTCTGATCTTTTTTCTTTCTTTCTTATCCTTTTCACCTTTTCTTCTCTTTCGTTCTTCTTTATGTGACTTAATTGTTGTTCTGCACATCCTCAGATAAACCCATAGTTGATTATTAGACCTTATCCCCCACTGTGTACACACTTAATCCACAAATTTATTACTCAATTCAAAACCTCTTTCCTGCTTTGAGATTAGGATTTAGTTAAGTTAACTCTCCCTGTACCTTCCCACATCACTCTATTCCTATTTTTACCCACATCTCTCCCTAAACCTAATAATTTCTGATTTACCAAATTCTTCTTTGTGCTTCGTAGCCCATTAATATATAGTTGTTTAATGTTGAATAGATGTGTCTGTTGAACTAGATTGTATCTGCAGACTATTGACTGTGCAAATACAGACTTTGGTTGATGCTGGCCTTAAGTTAGTGTTCTAGAACAAAACTGGTGTTATTTTCATCCCAAATGGGCAGAGTAAGCCGGTAAAACACAAGAAAAATTGCAAATCCGGGTATCTCCACTCCCACTAATGATAATCAGGGCACAGAACAGATAATGAATAATCCAGAGTAGAGTTCCCAAATAGCTCTACAAACACTGCTGTCAAACATACAAAGGACTCTGTATGAGCGTGATAAGGAGAGAGTGGAGGCAAATAAAAGGTAAATGGAGGCAAACAAAAGGTAAATGCAGGAAAAGACTGAAAGCCTAAAAAGGACTCTGTATGAGCGTGATAGGGAGAGAGAGGAGGCAATCCAAACGTTTATACAGGATATCAATAGCGTGAGGAAGCTACTAAGAAACTGATAGAGGATTTGCATGAGCAGCTTGAGAATACTCTAAGAGAAAGGCAGGAATGGTGTGAGCAGGCTGAGAACACTGAAAGAGAAATACAGGAATGGCATGAACATGAGGAAGCTAAGCAAAGTGTAATACAGGAATTGAGAGAGCAGGATGAGAATACAAAAAGATCACTAAAGGCACTCATGGAATCCATTAACAAAGAGCTGAAGGAAGTCAGGGACCACAAAGGGAATGCTGAATGGAATCAAACAGATTGAATGGGAGTCCAAGGAAACCATAGCCAATCAAGTAAGTGATTTGAGAATAAACACTGAACAACAAATTAAGGAAGTAAAGAAGTTCATACAAGATCTAAAACAAAGCTTCAACAAAAAATTTGAAGACATCACAGCTTACAAATTAGAAGGAAAAGAAATAAAAAAAAAAGTAGAAAGTCTTGACAGCAGGTTAGAACATGCAGAAGATCGAATCTCGGGGATTGAAGACAGCCAAGATATTATAGAGAAAGAATGTACAACCATCGAAGACAAGTCCAAGAAAAATGATAGATCTATCCAACACTTGGAAAACACCATCAGAAGGCATAATCTAAGGATAATGGGTGTAGAGGAGCACCTAGAAACAGAAGTTAATGGTCTAGGAAATTTGTTTAACAGGATCCTAGCAGAGAACTGCCCAAACATGCAGAAAGATAGGCCTATTCAGATACAAGAAGCTTGTAGAACTCTAAATAGAACAGACCAGAATAGGATATTCCACGGTCACCTTATAATCCACAAAAGATCAATTCAGACAAAGGAAAAGATCCTTAAAGCTGTGAAGGAGACAAGATTAATAACCTATAAAGGGAAACCAATTAGTATCACCTCAGATTTCTCAGCAGAGAAAATCAAAGCAAGAAGAGCCTGGACTGATGTATGCCAAGCCCTAAAAACAAAAAAACTATCAACCAATATACTGTACCCAGCTAAACTCTCCTTCATAACTGAAGGCCAAATAAAAACCTTCCATAGCAAAGAAAAATAGACACAATAAATCTCCACCAAACCAGCCCTACAAAATATTCTTAAAGATGTCCTACAGATAGAAAACCAACAAGACCACAATAAAGGCCAAGAAACTGCACCCAAGCTGAAAATCCAAGAACCATGGGAAAAACCCAGTTTTCGCAGCCCCCAAAAAGGTGGATAACATGTCAAGAACTCCCGAACACCTCTCAGTCCTATCTCTCAATATTAACGGACTTAATTCTCCAATTAAGCAATATAGACTGTCTAGTTGGATTAAAAAGCAAGATCCATCTATCTCCTGCCTTCAAGAGTCACATCTTGCCCATAAAAACAAACGCAATTTCAATGTTAAAGGCTCGAACAAAATCTACCAAGCAATCAGAACCAATAAACAGCCGGGAATTGCAATTCAAATATAAGATAAAATAGAATTCAAATTCAAATTTGTGAGAAGAGATAAAGGAGGTCACTACATACTAATTAAGGAATCTCTCCTTCAAGAGGATATCACAATTTTAAATATTTGTTCGCCAAACTACAGAGCACCCAAATTTATTCAAGAAACACTATTTTCCCTCAAATCCCACATAGATCCAAAGACATTAATTGTTGGGGATTTTAACACACCACTCTCCCCACTAGATAGATTAACTCGGCAAAAATTCAACAGAGAAACTGCAGATCTAAACAACTGCATATATCAACTAGATTTAACAGACATCTACCGAATATTTCACCCAGCAGCATCAGAATACATGTTTTCTCAACAGCACATGGAACATTTTCTAAAATAGACCAGATTTTAGGCCACAAAGCAAACCTGTCCAAATTCAGAAACTGAAGTTATACCTTGCATTCTCTCTGACCACAAGGGAATAGAATTAGAACTCAACACCAAAAGCCACCAAAGAAAGTCCGGTAACACATGGAGGCTGAACAACACACTGCTGAATCATGAGTGGGTCATGGAAGAGTTTAGAAATGAAATTCAAATGTTCATGCTATTCAACAAAAATTAGCAGAGAGATTATCTCTCCTCTGGGACACAGCAAAGGCAGTACTCAGAGGCATGTTTATAGCTCTGAGTTCCTTCATCAACAAATTGGAGAGATCTGAAACCACCAATTTAATGAGACATCTGAACCTCCTTGAAAATGAGCAGCAAGA
>NW_027204764.1:0-20872 GCF_024711535.1 Dipodomys merriami
AATATTGTTTTAAGCTCACTTTGCCTTTATTTGAAACATTTTGATTTTATAACATGAGAGTTTTTTTTAAAAAAGGGGTTTAAACTTTTACATTTCAGCATAGCACATTGGTTTTTCTATTTTGACCATCTGCCATGAAGAGTGAGAACGAAAATTAGGATATAATTTCTCCCTAGAAGTTTGGGACAGTTGATGTTATTTCTTCTTCTTCTTCTTCTTCTTCTTCTTCTTCTTCTTCTTCTTCTTCTTCTTCTTCTTCTTCTTCTTCTTCTTCTTCTTCTTCTTCTTCTTTTTCTTCGTCTTCTCTTCGTCGGTCATGGGACTGGAACTCCAGGCTTGGGCACTTTCCCTGTGATCTTCAGCTCAAGACAAGCGCTCACCCACTTGAGCCACAGAACCACTTCCAGGCTTCTATTGGTTTATTGGAGATAAGAGTCTCAAAGACCTCAGATCTCAGCCTCCTGAGTAGCTAGGATTACAGGCATGAACCACCCGTGCCCAATAGTTTATGTTATTTCTATTTAGAATTATTTCTATAATTATAAAATGTGTGCAATTGTGTCGTGTGAGTTTTCCTCAGTGCCTACCACGAAATACACTAGGGGAGTCTTCATACCACAAAAGGTTGGGTTTCTGAATATAAACTCACTTCTGTGAGGACAGTAGTACTTGTAAGCATTTTGGGAATAAACTGGATTGTAAAATGAAAAACAAAACATTGGTATTGAGATGTAGCTCAGTAGTGGAGTAATTGCCTGAAGAGCATAAGACCCTGGAAGAAAAGTTTCCTAAAGCTCAGAATGTTAGAATTTTGTATGAACAAACTTCTGTATTATTTTTTTTGTCTGTGGTGGGGCTTGAACTCTGATTGGGCATTATCCCTGCACTCTATAGCTCTATTCGAGCACTCTACAGCTTGAGCCACAGCGCCACTTCCAGTTTTCGAGTGGTTTATTGGAGATAAGAGTCTCACGGATTTTCCTGCAGGGGCTGGCCTTGAACTGCCATCCTCAGATCTCAGCCTCCTGAGTAGCTAGTATTATAGGCATAAGCCACTGACGCCTGGTGCATGAAGAAACATTTTAAGATTGATTCTGCAGAAAGAAACTTGGAATATACTTTTAGTACAAATAATTTATAGTGCCACTAATATAAATATAAAGGCCCTAATTCAGAAGTATTTGTTCATTGGCTGGTTTCTTAGTTTATTCATATATATACATTATTAATTTTTATATATACATATATTATTAAAAACATGGCTTTGAAGTGTACCTAAGAGCATATGTGCTCATGTAAATTTATACAACTGCACAAGCTTGATATTTTTTTCAGTTTGTTGGTACCATAAATTAGGTGGGATTTGTGTGTTGTTTAGTTCTCTGTTTTTGGAGGATTTCTCTCCCCTTTATCCCCCTACCCCTCTCTCCCCGCAATTGAACTCAGCTTGCTCTTTCTTGGCTTGGTTGTTCATAGCTGATTTTCTAACACTTCAGCCATACTTGTAGCCTGGCTTTTTGCCAGTTAATTAGAGATGATATCTCTCAGGCGCTGCTGCCTGGATTGGCTTTGAAACTTCATCTTCTACTTCTCACCTCCTCAGTAGCTGGGATTACAGATGTGAGCCACTGGGGTGCCTAGGGATAAATTAGACTTTGGTTGGTGTATTCTTTCTGTTTTTCTAAGCATGGGATGATATACTGTACAATTTCGGTGAATGTCCTGGGTCTGAATTAAGATACATAATACATATGTAAATCTGTATAGTTCTCATAAGATATAATCAATTTAATACATAAGTGTAATAATAGTCAACAAAAATAATGAATCAATAAAAAATAAAATAAATACACTCAAAGCAATTTCAATAAACATAAGTATGTAGATATTAATTATATCAAATGTGGATGAATATTACTTTAACAGGGCTAGGGATTGAATTCAGGCATAGGAAACAGGCCTGAATAACTTGTCTTCAAAGAGGGTGTTTCCTTGTCCCCCACAGTGCATAAGAGTTACCCAGTCTCTGAGTTCAATTCCCAGGCCTGGCAGAAAAAAAGGGCACGAATTCCAAGCCAGGGAGCATTAGTTTGATATATATCTGGCCTTGGGAACTGTCCTTTCACTCTTCAGCTCAAGGCAAGCACTATACTGCTTAAGTCACAGCACCACTTCCAGTTTTCTAGTGGTTTATTGGAGAGAAGAGTCTCAAGGACTTTCCTGCCCAGGCTGGCTTTTAACAGTGATTTTCAGATCTCAGCGTCCTGAATAGCTAAGAGTACAGGCGTGAACCACCAGCGCCCGACAATTTTTAATATTTTGAAATTATTTGAACCAGGATGTTGCACTTGCTGAGCAAGTGCTTTGCCTCTGAGCTACATCCCAGCCCTCTCCAGTCCTTCCTGATCACTTACCTCTGCTACCATTCTCGACAATCCCACATGTAACCACTCATTTCCCATTTCCCATTTGCTTTACTGCATATGTACATTGAGTATTCTGACTGTATTTGTCCTCTGTTTCCTTTATTATTAATCCATCTCTCCCTCCACAAACCCCTTACCTAAACACCAAATGTCACACACACACACACACACACACACACACACACACACACACACACACACACTGGAATTTTCTGCAACCATTAGGTAAGAACATAATTATGTCTTTTGCAGTGAAAAGATATCTGGAAAATATACTGAGTGAAATAATTCAGGCCCAAGCATATTTTCTCTCACATGTGGATTTGAGTGAAATAATTCAGGCCCAAGCATATTTTCTCCCACATGTGAATTTTTTTTGGGGGGGTCCAGTCGTGGGGCCTGAACTCTGGTCCTGGGCGCTGTCCATCAGCTCTTTAGCTCAAGGCTAGTGCTCTACCAATTGAGCCACAGCACCACTTCTGGCTTTTTTCTTTTTGCTTATGTGGTGCTGAGGAATTGAACCCAGGTCCCCATGCATGCAAGGCAAGCACTCTACCGCTGAGCCCTTTTCCCAGTCCATCACATGTGGATTTTTGTGTGTTTGTGAATGCATAATACAAATTCCCATATAAACACATACAAGGGGGTATATGTATATGTACAGAATCAAGCTGACTGAAGAATTTTATATGCAGGAGTGTAATTGGATGGAGTAAATTCTTCAAAAGGAGTCATATTTAAGCTAAACTTTTTGTATCAGAATAACGGCCACATTTCTGATTTAAGATATATATTAAAAGCTACTATAACCAAGCCAATATAATTTCATAAAAAGACATACAAATCTATTATGATAGACCAGAAATAAATCTATGTAACATAAATGAATCTCAAAGCAGTTGTTTAGGAAAGGTAGCTGGATTTCACAAAACATACCTTACAATTTCCATTATGTTATGATCAAATTAGGAAAATCCAAAGTATGTTTAATGGTTGTATAAATTCTGTGGCTTGGGACAACAGCTTGCTGGTGCAACCCCAGCTACCTTAGAGGTGTCAGTAGGAGGCTAATCATCAGATGTCTGCTCAGGTAAAAAGCACATGACACTCTAAAAAACGACAAAAATTATGACAAAAGGAAACAAAGTATCGTTCAAGTGGCAGAGAACCTGCCCAGCAAGTGTGTGGTGCTGTGTTCCAATTCCAGTATTGCCCCCAAATAAAGAAGTAACAATGCTTGTTAGGAAATGTACTAATTACCTTGCTCATGTAACTGTAACCCCTCTGTACATTTTTTACAATAAAGAATGTATGAAAAGGCCAAAGATTTATATGTACTGAAGAGAAACTGTATGTCCCTCCCTCATGATATAACCCCTGTTTTCACTGTATTTGATGTTGGTATACTTTGTGGAGGGGAAGGGAAAAAAACAAATTGTTTAAATAGGGGTACAGGTAGACCCATTGCAACAAAGAGATGTAAAAGATGTTATGTCGAAAAACAAACTTTACAACTTTGGCTGGGGAGGGGAGGGGGTAGCGGGGAACAGGGGTGGGTTGGGGGAGGGGAGATGGGAAGGGATGGGAAGCTGAAACAAAGGAAGAAGCAACAATGCTTGATAAAAAATGTACTCATTACCTTGCCCATGTAATTGTAACCCCTCTGTATGGTATTTTCACAATAAAAAAATGTATTAAAAAAAGAAGTCTTATTTCAAAGATAAAAAAATAAAGAAATGCGTTGAAATTCTCTGATAACAATCATAATTGTTATGACTCCTTGGGAGGAAAGAAGTTGGAGTATCTTCATAGATGTTGATGGAAGGAAGAAGAACACACCCCCTTCCCCCAAATATGCTGCTTTGGTGGGTTTTAGGATTGTTGTCAGAAAAGCTACATGCAATAGCAGATAAACACCCAACACCCTTCTTCCAAAGCCAGGAGATTAAAAACTCCCATGAAAAAATTGCAATCCCAGAACAGAAAAATAAAATAAAATAATTAAAAGCAAACTCTTAGACCTGGAGTGACGGAAATGAAAATTCTGGGGTGGGGGGAATTTGTTAAAACTACTTTTGGGGATGAGAAGGTGGCTTAGTGGTAGAGGCTTGTCTAGCATGTATGAAGCCCTGGGTTCGATTTCTCAGTACCACATCAACAGAAAAAGCCAGAGGTGGTGCTTTGGCTTAAGTGCTAGCCTTAAGCAAAAGGAGCTCCAGTGATAGTGCTCAGGCCCTGACTTCAACCCCAGGACTGGCAACAACAACAACAACAACAACAAACAAAACTACTATCTTCTCTTTACTGTCCATATCATTCATTTATTTTCATTTTATATAACTTCTTCTCTTCACTTCATATGAAAGCATGTGTGCTCTGTTACTTCATTTTTTTTTTATCCAGGTCACATAGCATTTAAATTTGTTTGCATTTGTCCTACTAATCTATCAACTTTGTCAGTTTAATTAAGCCCTACGGGGCATCCTAAGAGAGCACAGGTACAGTGTTACCATTCCTACACTGTCATCATTCTTCTTTGTTTGGCTGGGGATGTTGGGGATGTTGCAAGATCCTTAATTGCTTGGAAATATGGACAGTTCTTTGCATTACTTTCTTTGTGTGTCTGTCCACATTTTCTATGACTTTAATTCTTTCTAATTCTGGTTTTTCAATAAAATCTAGTCTAATCAAATTTGGAAATTGAAACAAATGACTAAGGATAAAAAAATGTGAACATCACATGAATACTCACTTTTGTGGATCCAATCAGGAAACTGAGAGTGACTTAGAGAACCTTTTAAGTTGCAGTAAATTTACAGAGTTGCTTACAACCTTCTACCTTTGTGCTGCATGTTACATTTTTTTCCCACTCCTGGGGCTTGAACATCCTGTTTGGATGCTGTCCTTGAGCTTCTAGCATTCTACATGAGCCACAGCTTTATTTATGGCTTTTGTGGTAGTTTATAGGAGACAGTCCCCTGATTTTTCCTGACCAGGCTGGCTACCAACTGCAACCTAAGATCTCAGCTTCTTGAGTAGCTAGGTTTTCAGAAATGAGCTTCCAGATCCTTTGGCTTGCATGTTGTAATTTTTCATGCTCTTATGGCTTTTTATCCTAGCAAGCTGTAACCCCAGTGGTTATACAAATTGCTATTAAATTCTATATTAATACCATGTGGCTCCTGATAGCTTGAAGAGATTTTGACTGCTTAGGTCTTTATCAATATTTGTTTCATCTATTTACATTTGTCATATGCATTGCTCTCTAAAAATGTATAGAATAGTGTGAATGTTTACCTCCAAAACATAGGGTGAAAACAAACCCTCATTGTGAAAGTAAAAGGAGGCTGAATTTGGGGAAAAGTGATTAAATTATGAGGATTCCAGCTTCATGAATGGAGTTTGTGCTTTAAATAAAGAAAGGAGGTGGTGTAACTCTTTCTACATGGGAAGGAAGATACAGCATTGACCCATTTCCCACATGAGGATGAATGAAGAGGCATCATCTAAGAAAGAAACAAGGAACCTGCCCCCAGAGGCCAGATAAGCATTTGATAGCAACTGAGCTATTCAAACCTATATAATCATAAAAAATACACCTATATTGCTCATAAATAGCCCACATATGTTTTAATTATGGTAACATACAGGAGCTAAGATGAAGAGGTTTAGTTATGATAGTGAAATGTTGAAATATTTGTAGTATGTTATCTATTTAGAAACCTTGAAAAATTACTGACTAAAGGTAAGGAAAATATGTTTCATGTTTCCATGATCCTCACATACAGGCCTTTTTTCTGTTAATATCTTAAGGTTCTTAAGTATATATGAAAGCATATGTGCATATATTTTTATGGATTTTTAGACTGAATCTGAAATTCATTATACTATTGCATTTGTACTTGTACTATCTTCTCTACTTAATCCAAAGATGAGAGCCCTGCATTGGTGGATCACATCTATAATCCTCACTACTCAGGAGGCTGAGATTGGGAGAATGGTAATTCAAAACGAGCCACACAGGAAAGTCTATAAGACTTCATTTAGAAATAATTTAAAAAGGGAATAAATTGGTAGAACATCATCCAAAAGCAAGGAAGGCCATGTGTGAGCACAGGCCCTGAGTTTAAGCCCAGATACAAATACAGGCAAGGGAAGAAAGAAGAAAAAAAGGAGAGGAAGGAAGGAAGGAAGGAAGGAAGGAAGGAAGGAAGGAAGGAAGGAAGGAAGGAGGGAGGGAGGGAGGGAGGGAGAGAGGGAGGGAGGGAGATATACAGAGAAAAAAAGATACAGAGAGAGAGAGAGAGAGAGAGAGAGAGAGAGAGAGAGAGAGAGAGAGAGAGAGAGAGAGAGAGAGAGAGAGAGAGAACACTGAAGCTATTCCTATAGCCAAAGAAGCAAGAAGCCCTGAGAAAAGAATGGCACTTGTAACAGGAATCACAGAATACGTACAGTGTCAGGACCTAGATGTTCCTTCTACGGCATTTGTGTGATGCAAGAGCCATCATTATCTTCCTGTTATTTGAAAAGGATCCATTTGAAATTGAGGCACAAATCAGAAACTTGGGGATAGAAGATCGCCAACGAGCAGTTGCTTTGTCAGGAAGCCAGTGCAGAAAACAGAGCGGGAGAGGCCTAGTGCACTGATCTCTAATGAAATCATCACGGAGACCAGAGTCAGAAACACTGTCATGGGTGTGTTTTGCCTCATGAACCAGCAGAAGAAGCACTAGGCATCTCTAAATCTTTGAATTGTACAGTGGAGTTAAAGAAACTGATAAAAAAGAGAAATAACCATGATGTCATCTAAAATAATGACATCTGTGTTTGATTTAAGAATAAAAGTACGTGACTTAAACTAAATAATAGAAGACTTGGAAAGAAAATTAACCATTTCCATAATTAAAAAAGTAGAAACAAACTCAACACCAGGTTAATGAAAAGGAGAAAAATCTAACATTAATCAATATATTTACTTTGTTTACTAGAGTTTAGTTGTTTTATTACTATCCCAAGGATAAATTAGGATATATCTGAAGTATATAATACATATTTTTACCTCAATTGTATCATTTTAGTGTGCTATGAATTTTCATTGTAGAACTTATAGATAATATATGAATTCATGAATGTATACATATACACAAACCAACATATACATTTCAAAGATTCTTCTACCTCGTATAAATAGCTCAGAAAGAGAACTCTTAATTGTATTGTTTTAGATGTTTGAATCACTGGTGAATACTGATACAACTCAGAATACATACCTGGTGTAGTCTCAAAGTTTTAGATGTAACTAAAAGGTCAACATTTTAGCTTCCCAAAAATGGAAGTGTATTTCTTAGTCCTTTCCAAAGTATACGATTAGAAGAAGTGCTAAGAGGCTTAGATTACTGAGAAACTCATTCATTTAAGCTTCGCATGAAATTGCTGCTGCCATATTCATTCTGTACACTTAAAATTGAAATATAGAAAATCATCTCAAAAGCAAGCTATATTATATAGAAGAACAAAACTGCAAGACATTAATACATATTAACACATTATTTTTCAGACTCATTTTGCTGATGTCATTATGATGTTGGTTCTGATTAATAAATATTATTATAAACTATAAAATGGTCTGGATTATTTCTAAATGAGAGCAGATTTCGGGGAAGCCCTTAGCCACCAAGAAAGAAAGAACGAAGGAAAACTAAACTATCACTGACATTAGTTTTGCCTAGAACTGATTCTATGTAATCAATGCCTTAGGTGTATCATTAACTCAGCATGTGTTCATAGACTCATAGATTGGGTATAATAACCCCATAATATTCCAAGATATCTTGATTTGCTGGCAGCCTCAGTGATCTGCTTATTTACTTATGAAATCACAAATTATACTGGTTTCAGTGTAGTTTTAGAGAGGTATTGAGTGGGATTGTAGACACATATATACCATCTCTCAGTATTAATATCTTGGTATGTTCATGTCTTGATTAGGCAAAATAAAGAATCAAGTAAAATTATATTTAAACTATAGATTTTGATTAACAATGATATGTCAATGCAGATTCAACAAGTTAATTGATTACACCACCCAAATGCAAAATAGAAAATATTCTTATGAAAAAATTTTCATGAAGAGTATGCTCTGTACTTCTTGGAAACATATTTTTCTTGTGTGATTATGTAATTTGAAGACATTCTCTTTCGAGGTCTCTGATAATTTGTGTGCTTTTAAGTTAGGTATTTTAAAATATAATTTCATTGCCATTATTAGTCAGCTAATGAGTACATTACTTTTTTGGAAATGTCACCCCTTCCTTTGATTTTCTAAGTTTCTCCCTCCTATCCCTGCAGAGAATTTACATAATGTATTTTCCACATAGTGTATACTGAAGAGTGGTTGCATTTGTTCACGTTTCTTTTCCCGATTTTTGCACCCTCCCATTGGCCCCAATAAAAAGAAAAACAATCGCAACCAACAACAACAAAAACAATAACCCATGTTTCCACTTCTTGTTTGTATGTGAATACCTAGAGTCTTGCAATTTACTTGATAATAAAGTTTACCAGTATATAAATACATAATATACACACAGTTATATATAATATAAATGAATATATTATTAACATATATATTTGTGTGTATTTTATCTATTGTGTATTGATAGAAACACATTTGAACTATATGTTTATAAATAATACTGATACACATTGTATACTATTAAATATACGTGCTTCCTGTCTTATGATGGTGCACATTGTATTGTTGAAGTTTACAAAAGTTTGAAAGGGGCACACCTTGAGGAGTAATTTTACTTCAGTTGTTGAATTTTAATATGTTTCTGACTAGACACATATGGTAGATTACTCTCTGTTACAAATTGGGCAGCTGTGCTGATCCTCAACCACATGCAGCCCTGTAATCCAAACATAAACAGCTGACTTCAGGATGCTGTGTTGCAGGTATGTTTTTTATATAAGTGTGCAAAAAGTGACAGGAGGTATTCAATAATTTATTATAAAATTGTCTTTGTGTTGGATGATATCACCTACTAAACACTAATTTATGTATTGTGTGAGCACTTGGAGTTATTTAAGCTAAGTTTTTCATTGAATAATTTAATTTGTGTGTGTAAAAATTACAAAAATCTATACTAATTCCTTATTAGGAAGAAAGCAAGATAAAAAAGAGAAAATATCTGTCATTATTTAAAAGTTGTATTTCTATTATCTGATATCTGTAGTGCAAATATATTGGATGAACTATATGATTCTGATGCCATTTTCCTTCATGAAGTCATCCGAATTATATTTTGAGCTGCTTTCATAACTTCAATTCCTATATTTCTCTTAACTTTCTCACTTGAGGAAACCACAAAAAAACAGAAGCCTCTAGTATATACTTATGGGATGACTGGAGCTTCTCTTTCTTTTGCAATGTATTTTTCATGGGTTTTACAAAGATTTGTGATGTGCCTTTTATTGAACTAAGATTTCATTCTTTATCTTTTGGTACTGGTGCCTGGAGAAAACTTCAAAATAGTACTAAAAATATTAAAAGATTCTTCCAAAGTTTCAGTATTTTTAAATATCCCCAAATCTCAAAGGCTACAGCTTGTAATGTGAAAAAGAAATCTCTCTCTTCTCCTCTCATAATTATCTTGAACTATTGGAATATAGAATGCAAATTAAAAATTCTGTTTTGTCAAATCGTTTAAATAGGGATACAGGTGGACCCATTGCAACAATGAGATTTGTCGAAAGCGAACTTTACAACTCTGGTGGGAGGGGGCGGGAGGAGTGGGGAGGTTTGGGGGGCAGGGGGAGGATGGGATGGGATGGGAAGGGGAAACAAAGGAGGAGGCTACAATGCTTGATAAATAATGTACTCATTTTCTTGCCCAGGTAATTGTAACCCCTCTGTACAGTATTTTCACAATAAAAAAAAGAAAAGTTATGTTTTGTTACAGAATAGGTTCATTAATTTGGGTGGTGTATGCCATATTTTTGTGTCGTTATAGAGTAGCAGCCAATGCTTGATGTAGTTAGGAGGGGGTGTGGTTAAGAATAAATTTTATTTTATTGAAAAATTGTATACTTGATCAACATTGGTTAATATGAAGAACAAGCTATGCTCAAATGATGAAATAATAGCAATATTTTGTTTGCTCTGCTGCAAATTTTACCTATAATTGATGCAGTTAAAATTTGGCCAGTTGATCAACTGGAGAATTAGTGATCAAATATTTTACCAACAATCATTTAAAATAGGTGTAACTATGACTTAATTTCTTAAAGATGTAGTTATATATAATTCAGATGCCAAAGTAATCACAATGAGAACCATGTTATGTAAACATGTTCTATGAGCTCTGTTGTTCCCTATCCTTATGGTTTGCCCTCCATCTCTGTGTAAAAAATCTCTATTTCTTCTATAATGCTTGCAATGGAGAATAGATGGACTATTTATCTTAGAAATGACAATGCTGGTTTAAGTGATGTCACAGAGATGATTGCCTCTTTTTTCATACCTTTCTCAGTGTAGAAAATCTACATTATAATTGATCTGAAGTAAGAGAATGTAAGAACTTAGCTTTTCATTTGGTTGTTATTATTTTTTTTCCAATTCTACCACATTTTCCCTGAAAGGTGTGATTGTGTAGAAGAAAAAGAGTCCTCAACTTTCATCTACAATTGTCTAGAATTTAGTCTCTGTAACTCAACCTTTCCCCGATTTCTTGACAATGGAGAGAGGGAAAATGACTGGAAGCCTGACTCTATTAAAGAAGGAAAAATAATTCACAAAACCTGTTAATAATAATGTTAGATAGTTGTGAGCTGCTGCAATACTATTTTGCACCCTAGGACATAGATATCTTGTTTATGTAGAAATGACGTTTTTGTCTTTTTTTCATGGTGGTCTTTGGGCTTGAACTCAGAGACTAGGTGCTGTCTGAAAGCATTTTTTTTGACAGTTTGGGACTTGAACTCAGGGCTTGGGCACAATCCCTTAGCTTCTTTTTCTCAAGGCTAGCCCTCTAGCACTTGAGTCAGAGCATCACTTGCAGCCTTTTCTGTTTATGTTGTACTGAGGAATCGAAACCAGGTCTTCATGCATGGTAGGCAAGCATTCTACCACTAAGCCACATTCCCAGCACCTACCAAAATATTTTTGCTCAAGGCCAATGCTCTAGCACTTAAACCGCAGCTCCAGTTCCGGGTTTATTTGTTTTGTTTTGTTTTGTTTTCTGTGTATGTGATTTATTTCTTGCCTAGGCTGGCTTCTAACTATGATCCACAGACTTCAGCCTAGTGAGTATCTGGTATTCAGTTCATGTAGAGTTTTTAACAGAAGTTAAATGATAAGAAAACTAAAGCATTTGTTAAGGAGAAAACGGTAAAACGAAGTGATCTCCAGTTTTGTAATCTATCCACTGGAGCAAATGTAGGGTGTTTCAAATACATTTCTAGACTCTTCCCACTGTTTGGGAAAGTGTGGGGAATTTGCTGATGGCAGATTTCCTTCAGTCATTCCTCTAGGTAAGGCAGTATTCTGGGCTGCATTCTGTTACCCTGGGCTAAATTTGATCCTCAAATTCTTAAAAAGAAATAATAGTTCGTATACAATGCAGCCTGGTCAGTTCACAAACTAACAAATTAAAAACAAAAGATCATTGAAGATGTGTTGTTGGGGGATTAAATTTTTTGAGTTCCAGGTATATTTTAGATATGAAACCCTTGTCCATTGTATGGCTAGTAAAGATCTTCTACCATTCCGTGGGCTTTCTATTGATCTTGCTAGCTATGTCCTTTGCCATGCAGAAGCTCTGCAACTTCATGCAATCCCATTTGTACAACAACCCATTTGTTGTGTTTCCGGGTCTCTATTAAGAAAATTTCAGCCTGTGCCAAGGAGACCTATGGTTTCTCCTAATCCATCCTGTAATGTTTTCAGAGTGTCTGCTTTGACTCCGAGGTCTTTGGTCCATTTGGAGTTGATTCTGGTGCAGGGTGTTATATAAGGATCTAGTTTTAGTTTTCTGCAAGTAGTTAGCCAATTTTGCCAGCACCATTTACTGAAGAGGCTGTCTTTCTTCCATTCTATGTTTTTAGCTCCCTTATCGAAGATTAGATGGCTATAGGTCTGTAGGTTCATTTATGGGCTTTCAATTCTATTCCATTGGTCCTGAGGTCTGTTCTTATGCCAGTACCAAGCTGTTTTGTTTTACTATGGCTTTGTAGTAGAGTTTGAAATTTGGTATTAATAGTCCTCCAGCAGTGTTCTTTCTGTTGAGGATCGTTTTTGCTATTTGGGGTCTTTAATTGTTCCATATGAATTATTGAATTGCCTCTATTATTTCCTTGAAGAATGAGATTGGAATTTGATCGGTATAGCATTGAATTTATAGATAGCCTTGGGAAGCATTGCCATTTTCATGATGTTGGTCTTTCCAATCCAGGGGCATGGGAGTTTTTGCCACATTCTAAGTTCAGATTGATTTCATTTTTCAAGTTTTTAAAGTTTTTATAATAGAGGACCTTCATTTTTTGGGATAAGTAAATTCCTAGTTTTTTGTGGGGCTATTATGAATGGACTTGCTCTCCTAATTTCAGCCACACTTTTCTCATTGTTCGCATACAGAAAAAGCAATAAATAAGTGGGCTAAAGACTAAAAGAGACCTCCATACTGCTTTCCAAAGTGGTTGAACAAGTTTACATTCCCACCAACAATGAAGTAAGGTTCCCTTCTGTCCACATCCCCTCCAGCATCTGTTGTTGTTAGAGTTCTTGATTTTTGCCATTCTAATTGGAGTGAGGTGGTATCTCAATGTTGTTTTGACTTGCATTTCTTTTATGGCTAGGGAAGTTGAGCATTTCTTCATGTGTCTATTGGCCATCCTTCTTTCTTCTTCAGAGAAGTTTCTCTTTAAGTCTTTCACCCAGATGCCCCTGAGTAGATGAATGGATCAAGAAAATGTGGTATATATACACAATAGAATTCTATGCCTCCATCAGTAAGAATGACATTGCCCCATTTGTTAGGAAATGGAAAGCCTTGGCAAAAATAATATTAAGTGAAGTAAGCCAGGCCCAAAGAAACATAGGCCCCATGGTTTCCCTTATTTGCAATATCTAGTATATGTATGAGTCAAGCGGAAAAGATAAGATAATGTGATGTTAAGAAAATGAACCCTTAGATATGTATTTTAATGTTTTTTTTTTCTTTTATGCATGTGTTTCTAACGCATTTATAAGATTATTTCTTTTTTGCTTTGTTTGTCCCTCCCCCAGAGTATAACCCCTGCTTTCACTATATTTGATGTCAGTATAACTTGTGGAGGAGATGGGGAAAAACAAGTCGTTTAACAATACAGGTGGACCTGTTGCAACAATGAGAAGTACAAGTTGTCATGTCCAAAACGAGCTTTACAACATTGGTGCGGATTGGGCGGGGGAGGGGGGGAGAAGGATTGGGACTGGGTGGGGGAGGGAGGAGGCTGGGAAGGGATGTGAAGGGTCAACAAAGGAGGAGGTTGCAATGCTTGGTAAGAAATATACGCATTATCCTGCCCATGTAATTGTAACCCCTCTGTACAGTATATACACACACACAAAACACACACACACACACACACACACACACAAAAGACTTAAAGAGAAACTTCTATGAAGAGGAAAGAAGGATGGCCAATACACACATGAAGAATGCTCAACCTCCCTAGCCATAAAAGAAATGCAATTCATAACGACATTGAGATACCACCTCACTCCAGTTAGAATGGCTAAAATCAAGAACTCTAAAAACAACAGAAGCTGGAGGGGATGTGGACAGAAGGGAATCTTCCTGCATTGTAGGTGGGAATGTAAACTTGTTCAACCACTTTGCAAAGTAGTATGGAGGTTCCTCAAAAGACTCCACATAGAGCTCCCCTATGACCCAGCAATCCCACTTTTGACCATTAACCCAAATATTTACAAACAAGACCATACTAAAGCTACCAGAACGACTATGTTTACTGCAGCACTATTTACTATAGATAAGATATGGAACCAACCCAGATGCCCCTCAGTAAATGAATGGATCAAGAAAATGTTCTATATATACACAATGGAATTCTATGCCTCCATCAGAAAGAATGACATTGCCTCATTTGTTAAGAAATGGAAAGACTTGGAAAAAACTATATTAAGTGAAGTAAGCCAGGCCCAAAGAAACATAGGTCCGATGGTTTCCATTATTTCCAATATCTAGTGTATGTCTCAGTCAAGCAGAAAAGTTCAGATAAGGTGATGTTAGGGAAATGAGCCCTTAGATATGTATTCAATTTTTTTTTCTTTCATGCGATTGTTTCTAACACATTTACAAGATTATTTCTTTGTTGCTTTGCATGTTCCTCCCCCACATTATAACCCCTGCTTTCACTGTACTTGATTTTGGTATGATTTGCGAAGGGGAAGGGGAAAAACAAATCATTTAAATAGGGATACAGGTGTACTCAATGCAACAATGCAATGTACAGGTCGTTATATCAAAAAATGAACTTTACAACTTTGGTGCGATTAGCGGGTAGTGGGGAGGATTGGACGGGGGGGGGGTCGGGGGGGAGGTTGGGAAGGGATGGGAAAGGGAACCAAAGGAGGAGGCTACAACGATTGATAAGAAATATACTCATTATCTTGACCATGTAATAGTAACCCCTCTGTACAGTATTTTCACAATAAAAAGATAAAATAAAATAAAATAAATAAAAAATAAAACAAAAGTTCAGGCTTCAAATTGGCACTCTTAACCATAAAAGCATATTGCAACTGGACCTGATTTGCTGTACATTTCTAAGTGTCCTGAGTCTCTTTGTGTACGGGTCTGTATATCTCTCTCAAAATTGTGACCTTAGGAGGGTGACAAATATAGGTGGCTTTTACCATGATGTTCTTAGGTCTTGCGATATTTGGACTGAAAATAAACATAAGGATTAAACTCGTTAACCTTACCTCAAAGCTTTACATGTTTAATCACAATTCTTTTTCTTTTTATAGCAAATCATTTCTACACACGTACAATTTAATATTATTATACTGAACTAAATATAATCCGGTAATGAATTGGCACCGATCCAGTTATTACTATCAATAAGTCCATCATGCAAACTGTTACCCAGCAAGTCTTTAGAATGCTAATTTTCAGAACTGCATCTATTATTAGAAGGATGTGTATATGCAATGGAAGATTTATTAAGTACAGACATCAATTCTATGACATTTGGCATGCTGTTGTGTGTTAAAAATAAGAACATTGTCCTTAGAGTCTCTTGTGAAACACTGAATTTGAGTATTTGTAAATGTGGCATCTTTCTAAGTTATTTACATGTCAACCTTCTGTTCACCATCATCCATGTCTCCTTTTCAAATTAAGTATATAAACTTTATTATCATTAGAACACCTTTGTTTTTCCAAGAGGAAGTATTAGGTGAAGTCTCTTGTAAGTGTAATTATGATTCCATCAAGGTCATTATCCTTAATAATCCTTTACACATACATGCATGTTTATTTTCTCATTCTGACAAACTGATATCCTAGGAGTATTAATTTATGAAAGGGTAGAGCATGTTTAGTCAATACATTTCTCTCAGGGACAATTTGTTCTTAGTTAAGAGAAGAATAATAAAGCTAAAAATCTATTATTGTTTTATTTTTTGGAATGTTTGTAAAAAATGTCTCTATAGTTGACTGATGTTTGTTCTAGCTCTATTTTTTTCTGTGGGACAGGAAAATCTAATTAGTCATTTGAATTTTACGTAATTGTCTTCTGACAACTCAGTACATGTCTGTCCTAGTCTTCCACATTGATATCAGCATATTATGTTCTGATATCCTTAATTAGTCTACCTATATAGATTTAAATGATTAGCTTACTACCAACAAAAGCTCTATTCATACAATATTTTTGAAGTAGTAGAAAATTTTTCTATTTTAATGATAATTGTCTTAAATATTTACTGACTGTAGTTCCAATGGGCTATGCTTCAAACTGATTAATTAGATATTTTTTCATGTAATGCTTCATAGCTCAGCTTGCTTTTTTAAATAATTTCTCTTTGTAGTAGTTACTCAAATAAATTATTTCATAGTGTCTCTTATATGGGAAGCACTTTTAATGTATGCTTTAAATAAAATGACTACTATATAAACTGAAATATTTGAAGAAATAGGACTGTTACAACATGAAAATAAGGACAATGACATTGCAAGTATAAGAGAGAAAAGAAAATAGAATTCCATTATGAATATAAACCACATTTTCTTGATCCATTCATCCACTGAAGGGCATCGGGGTTGGTTCCATATCTTAGCTATGGTAAATAAAGCTGCAATAAACATAGTCATGCTGGGAACTTTAGTGTGGTCTTATTTGTGATCATTTGGGTAAATGCCCAAAAGTGGGATTGCTGGGTCATAGGGGAGCTCTATGTGGATTCTATTGAGGAACCCCCATACTGCTTTCTGAAGTGGTTGAACAAGTTTACACGACCACCAACAATGAAGTAAGGTTCCCTTCTGTCCACATCCCCTAAAGCATCTGTTGTTATTAGAGTTCTTGATTATAGCCATCCTACATGGAATGAGGTGGTATCTCAATGTTGTTTTGATTTGCATTTCTTTTATGTCTAGAGAGTTTGAACATTTCTTCATGTGTCTATTGGCTACCTGTCTTTCCTCTTCAGAGAAGTTTCTCTTTAACTCTTTAGACCACTTTTTTATTGGGCAGTTGTTTCTTTGAAGATTTGTTTTGGGGGGTTTTAAGTTCCAGGTATATTGTAGATCTGAGACCCTTGTCAGTTGTATGGCTAGTGAATATGTTCTCCTAATTTCTTAGGAAATGGAAAGACTTGGAAAAAATTATATTAAGTGAAGTAAGCCAGGCCCAAAGAAACATAGGTCCCATGGTTTCCCTTATTTGCAATAACTAGTATATGTTTGAGTCAAGCAGAAAAGGTCAGATAAGTTGATGTTAGGGAAATGAACCCCAAGATAAGATTCAAATGATTTTTTGTTTTTTTTTCTTTCATGCAATTGTTTCTAACATATTTATAAGATGATTTCTATGTTACTTTGTATATTGCTCCCCCCGTTATAATCCATGCTTTCACTGTATTTGATGTTGGTATAATTTGTGGAGGGGAAAGAAAAAAAAACAAATCGCTTAACTAGGGATATAGGTAGACCCATTACAAAAATTAGATATACACGTTGTTATGTGTAAAAACAAACTTTACAACTTTGATGGAGGATGAGGGGAGGATCAGGTGGAGGTGGGAGGGGAGTATGGGAAGGGATGGGAAGGGGAAACAAAGAGGAGGCAACAATGCTTGATATGAAATGTACTCATTATCTTGCCCATGTAATTGTATCTCCTCTGTACGGAATTCTCACAATAAATAAGAAAAGAAAACAGAATTACAGCTTGCAAGAGAAAGCTTTTGATTTATTGGAAAGTCAATACTTAAAGAAGTAAGGAGAGTGTCATGTTTTAAAAATTCCTAGACATGATTACATGGCTCACTCACTAAGAAAAATAGCATAAAATACACTTAGCTTTGATATAGAATGATACAGCAATTAGTATTCTATAAGGAACTAGTATTCTGTAAGCAATTGAAGGAAGATTCTATTACTTAAAATAATAGGCTTAGTTGGGTCAACAACTCAAAACGTGGAGTAAGTCTTAATAGTAGAGTTTCAAATTTGGTATTGATATTCCACCAGCAGTGTTCTTTCTGTTAAGGAGGGTTTTTGTTATTCGGGGTCTTTTATTGTTCCATATGAATTTTTGGATTGCCTCTTCCATTTCTTTGAAGAATGAGGTTGGAATTTGCTTGGTACTCCCATAAGAACATACCTCAGGACCAATGGAATAGAATTGAAAACCCAGAAATGAGCCTACAGACCTAATGTCAACTAATCTTCGATAAGGGAGCTAAAATAGTAGAATGGAAGAAAGACAGCCTCTTCAGTAAAAAAAAGCAAAATTGCTTAACTACTTGTAGAAAACTAAATCTAGATCCTTATATATCACCCTGCACCAGAATCAACTCCAAATGGATGAAAGAACTTGGAGTCAAAGCAGACATTCTGAAAACATTACAGGATGGAATAGGAGAAACCCTAGGTCTCCTTGACTCTCTCTGAATAGAGAGACGGAAACACAACCAATCAAAGAAAGGTTAGATAAATGGGATTGCATGAAGTTGCAGAGCTTCTGCATGGCAAAGAACATAGCTAGCAAGATCAATAGAAAGCCCACAGATTGGGAGAAGATCTTCACCAGCCATACAATGGACAATGGTCTCATATTTAAAATATACTTGGAACTCAAAAAGTTGAATCCCCCACCAACAAATCCTCAAAAAACAACTGACCAATAAATAAGTGGGCTAAAGACTTGAAGAGAAACTTCTCTGAAGAGGAAAGAAGGATGGCCAATAGACTCATGAAGAAATGCTCAACCTCCCTAGCCATAAAAGAAATGCAAGTCAAAACAACATTGAGATAACACCTCACCCCAGTTAGAATGGCTGTAATCAAGAATTCTAACAACAACAGATGCTGGAGGGGATGTGGAAAGAAGGGAACCTTACTTTATTGTTGGTGGGAGTGTAATTTTGTTCAACCACTTTGGAAAGCAGTATGGAGGTTCCTCAAAAGACTTCACATAGAGCTCCGCTATGACCCAGCAATCCCACTTCTGGGCATTTACCCAAATTTTTTCAAACAAGACCTCACTAAAGCTACCAGCACAACTATGTTTATTGCAGCATTATTTACCATAGCCTAGATATGGATCCAACCCAGAGGCCCCTCAATAGATGAATGGACCAAGAAAATGTGGTGTATATATACACAATGGAATTCTATGCCTCCATCAGAAAGAATGACATTGCCCCATTTGTTAGGCAATGGAAAGACTTGGAAAAAATTATATTAAGTGAAGTAAGCCAAGCCCAAAGAAACATAGGTCCCATGGTTTCCCTTATTTGCAATATCTAGTATATGTATGAGTAAAGCGGAAAAGGTCACATAATGTGATGTTAGGAAAATGAACCCTTAGATATGTATTTAAATGTTTTTTTCTTTCATGCATTTGTTTCTAACTCATTTATAAGATTATTTCTTTGTTGCTTTGTATGTCCCTCCCGCACATTATAACCTCTGCTTTCAATATATTTGATGTCGTTATAATTTTTGGAAGAGATGGGGAAAAACAAGTCGTCAAGGATACAGGTGGACCCGTTGCAACAATTCAAAGTACAAGTTGTCATGTTGAAAACGAACTTTACAACTTTGGTGGGGATGGGAGGGGGGAATTGGGTAGAGGAGCGGGGAATGGGGGAGGCTGGGAAGGTATGTGAAGGGTAAACAAAGGAGGAGGCTGCAATGCTTGATAAGAAATGTACTCAATATCTTGCCCATGTAATTGTAACACTTCTGTACAGTATGTTCACAAAAAATTAAAATTAAAATAAAAAAAAAACTTGGACTAACTGAATCAGTGGAAAATAATTCATCACGTAAGAACTATAGGAGAGATGCACCATACAGAACAGTTCATTTAGAATAACCAGAAGAGGGACACACGCAGAGAGAGCAGATCTAAGACGGAGTCTCTGAAGAGATCCTTACGATGAACATTTTTTTTTCCTAGTGAGATAATGGTTTTTGATCCCAAATTCTACATGTCAGTCTTTTCTACAAATAGCACATAGAGGAAGTTAGAATGAATATAGCAATACTTTCATTCAGGAGAGAGATGTTACCCACTGAGCAAAACCATGTGAAGCATGATTGTATCCTGCAGAGACCAGGGGTGGATAAACGGAAGTTAAGAAATTCATATCACATTTCCTTGCCCATTTTAGGCTACAAATCTCAGTTAATGGATGGATATTATGTTTATCATTGTTTCTTCAAGTATGTATCAGTTAAGGTTCTCTAGCTAAAAACAGCTAGTAGGAGATTATCTATACATAGATGGTCCTTGATATCCAGGCGACATGGGTTCCAGGAAACCCTTTGGATATTAAAATCCATTGCATTATACAACACAGTGATGTATTCACTTATTACTTGAGAACACAGTCCTGCATACTGTAAATAATCTCCATGTTATTTATAATATCTAATAAAGTGCAAATTGTATTCATTGTTATTCTCTATTACTTAGAGATTACTGATAATAATCATGCTTAGTAAAGAAATAATTTATTTTATAATTATATTCTATCTGCTCTCAGTTGAATCCATAGATGTAGAACTTATAGAAAAGAGGACTAATTCTATGACTAGTGTGTGAGTGTGTATCTACTTTTTTTTAGTTCATACAGGCATATCTATGAATGTACATAATCAGCTGATGTAAATTTTGCAGTTTGGCCAGTCTTCAATCTGTAGTGC
>NW_027204765.1:0-20856 GCF_024711535.1 Dipodomys merriami
GGTGCCATTTTTCTGCCAGGACTGGTTTAGGAACTCAAGGTCTTTGTAACTCTGATGCACTATGTGGGAAGGGAAAGCTGGTTTCCTTGAAGTCAAGAAATTCAAGTCTGTTCCTTAGGCCTGAAATAGATCCCCACCACTAGAAAACATCTTATTCATGTACAATTTACATATATGATTTATATTTATAAACATATGTTGACTAGTTTTCATTCAGTGCAGTAATTTAATTTTAAAACAGGTGCAACAACTGTCTTCTCACATCAGGGTGAATTTTTGGCAGGGCTGCGACTCGAACTCGGGGCTTAAGAGGCCCAACTGCACAGTGGGTCCACGTGATCACACTAGACTGTGAGCCAGTAAGGAGTTGGGTTGTTCCCAGGAACTGAGATCGAGTCCTAGGGAGGCCAAAATAGTCCTCAATGCATCATTGAAACATGAGATGTATATTCACATCCGTGTGTGGACTGCATCATGCATTGAGTGTACTTATTGTCTTTAATTTGTATGCTATTCATAAATGTATTATGTATTTTCTTGAGTATATGATAACAGGTATAACTCGGCTGACATGGATAACAACTCATTCCTATGACTACAGGGTGGCCCATGCATTCGCCATCCTAGCTGGGACCCAGTACTTGCACAGGAAATGAAACAGGTGCAACGATTGGCTTCTGGCATCAAGATGAATCTTTTGGCAGGGCTGGGATCTGAACTCAGGCCTAGCAAGCACCATTGGTGAATGGTTCCACATTAGCACACCAGCCTGTTAGCAATGAAGGAGCTAGGCCTTCCCAGTACCTGAGTTTGAGCCCCCCTGGGGGGAGAGTGGCAAGCACAATAGTGACCCATTCATAAACTGAAGGTAGTATGCAAATAAGTATATATTTGTATAGAGTAGGATTGATTGATAGTGACCTGTGATGGAATCCAATCTTTGTGACTACTGATTCTTGGATCTTTCCTGATGCCTCCATTTCATGACTGTGATTATTGTCACGCTTCATCAACTCTCTTTTACAAATAATCTATACCCCATGAGTCTTGCCTATCATTTCCTACTTGCATCATGCACGAAGTACTCATTCAAAGATGAGATCGATTTCATTCTATGACTCTTTTTAGGTCCAGAAATGAGTATCTCAGGATCTCCCGCCATTACCTCTTCGTAGGGGGGCCGAATTCAAGCCTCATGCCTGGAAAAGGTACTCCTTATATACATTTTAATGATGGGATTTATACTTCCATACAGATGTTCAGTCCATATTGTGTTTGGTGTGGTTTTTCATTTTATTTCTTGTTTTATTCATTTGTTTACCTTTTTTTATTGACTCTGATGACACCTATACCATTTATTACATTGCTTACATCCTACCACATAGAATGTAGATTTTAGATGTGTTCTCCATCATGTCTGGCAGTGTGAGGATATGAACTCGGTGTCTAGCCGGCCCAATTCATGAATGGGTGAGTTTCAGCATGGAAGCCTTTAGACAATAAAGCTGTCAGGTGTTTGCCCAGCACTGAGATCAACCCCCAGGTTTGGCCAAAATAGCAATACATGAATAGGCAGATGGTGGTATACAAATAAATATATATTGGTAAAGAGTGCCAGAGCCGTCTATCTATGATTGAATGACAATTACTACTTTCCTCCCAATTCTTAGGTATTTACTATCCCAACATTGAAGGAATATTATTCTTTTCATGCTTAATAACATTAAGACCAATCAGCATTAGAGGAGTATTGCATCCAATTTTAGACAAGACCGATGCATGAACTACTCTTTTAATCAGTATCCCTATGCATAGGAATGAGTTGCTTGTGATCTCCTGCCATTGGTATCAGGACTGGGATTTTAACCCAGGGCATATGTTGACAGGTTGGCCTATGGCTTCACTGATAGCCCACCAGCCATCAGCAAGGGCAGGGCAGGTCCACATTGCAGCCATATCATTCAGACCCAGGATGGTTACCGTCCAAAGAAAAAATCATAAAACCCCAGCCCTCTACAGCTTGCCACGTTTTGTGCTTTCTAGGTTTTTTTTTCTACTTGCAAGAACTCTGGGCCTAGGATCTCAGGGTCGGCTATGGGAGATCCAAGCTGAGGCAGAGTTTAAATGAACTGAGTTCAAGCCCCATGGTTGTAAAAAATAAGAATAAAGAAAAAAACATTATTTAAGTAAATTAAAAAAAATATAAAGCTCCGTGGTTTGGAATTTCTGCCAGTTTTCTTTCCTAGCCTGGGATTTGAACTCAGGGTCTAGGTAAACTTGTAGCAATGTGAGGGAAGAGTTGCCACTGCTTGAGTTCAAACCCAGTGCCAACCAAAAGTGAAAAACTAAGTCACTGACCTCGGCAGGGTGAAGTAGTTGTGGAAATGGGAGGCAAGGGATGGTATGGAGAAAACAAAGGAGGAGTCAACAATGCTCAAGTGGAAATGTACCCATTACCTTGCTCCTGTAACTGTAACCCCTCTGTAAAACGTTTTTGCAATAAAAAAATACAAAAAAGAGAAACAATATAGTTCTCAGAGAAGCACTTTAGAGGTAAGGAAAGGATGTCTGAATAGCTGTACAAAATTCTACACTGCTTTTTTTAAATGTTCATTATGGAACTGAGTAAACATGATTGCTTCCATTAAAAAAAAGTAAGTCACTGTCGAAACTGGGGCCAGTATTTCTGCCATTGCTAGGATTTGAGCTCACCATCCAGGTAACTCTTACACTATGGGTGAAGGCGAAGGTCACTGTCTTTGAGGAAAAGAAATTCAGGCTAGAGTTCCCAGGGCGTGAATGAAGGCCCTGCAATTGAAAAAATATTTCTATACATGTGTAACATATGATATACACTTATGTATGTTAATTTCATATTATGATTTTATTATTGATTTTGTATTTTTTTCTTTGATTCATTCATATAATATGCTAAATACAATGATTGTATTTAGCATATTATACACATACTATTTATTACATTTTGCACACTTATAATAAAATTCTATGCAACAATTTAGGACATTGACTCATTTTTCATTAATATTTTATTAAGTATTGAAACATAATACATAATTAAATGGATGCATTTGTTACAGTCTTCACATGTTTAGAGTCTTTTCCAAGTATGAGCTTTGTCCAATCTTTGGACTTCTTCCTATTGGGATTTCTTTAGATGATTTATAGTCAGAAACCTTTTCCTTAGGATAGGCAAGTGAGGGATAAAATTGAAAGGATGGAGCTAGAAATGTGGCTTAGTGGTAAAGAGCTGGCTTAGAATGCATGAATGCCAGGGTTTAAATCCTCAGTGCCACATACTCAGAAAAAGGTAGAAACTGTGGAGTGGCTCAAGTGGCTAGCCTTGAGAAAAAGGAGCTCAGAGAGAGTACCTAGGCCCTAAGATCAAGCCCCAGGACTATCAAAAACATTATACCAGATGCCAGTGCCTCACACATGGAACTCTAGCTTCTCAGGAGGCTGAGAGCTGAAGACCAGAGTTCAAAGACAGCCTAGCCAAGGAAACCCTGTTAGAGTCTTATCTCCAGTGAACCACCCAAAGACCCCATGTGGTGCTATTACTCACGTTGTAGAGTGTTTGTCTTTACCTCAGGGGCTAAGGGACAGTGCCCAGGCTTGAGTTCAAGACACACTATTGGGAAAAAAGTGAGGGTTAATCCAGGTACTTTTCCTATTTGCTAATTATGATCTCATAACACTGATGCATACCAGAATTGGAGTCAGAGATTAAGGTTCAAGTGTAACACATACATATGCCCAGCCTCTCAGACTCTAGCATAGTAATCTTGTGTCCTATAGGGTTCTGAAAGGTCCAATGTTGAAAGGCTTAATATGCTCCCCAAGCCCATTGTGATAGCAGTTGACTTGTACTGTCAAGGTCATTACAGCTCTGAGCCTAGCAGAGTACCAATAGTTCAGGCCTGTCACCTAGCTCAGGAGACTGAAGTCTGAGGATCACAAGGTGAAGCCAGCCAGGGCAGGAAAGTCTATGAGACTCTGACTTCCACTTCTGAAAGGTCAGATGTTCAAGAGCTTCCTGTGTTTCCCTTGGTGATGAGAAGTACTTGCAGTCTAAATGTTCTTAGAATTCTTGATCTATAGAAGCAGGAAAGAAACATTGACCCATCTTGGGTTCACATGAAGTTCTCAGGCTCCAAACCCTAGCCCCGTTAGCAGAAAGAACTCCAGCGTAACACTGTAATTGAAGGACAGAAAACAGTTTCAAAAGCCAGGCTAGGTGCAGAGACCAGGCCTACAGGACTCGGAGGCAGAATGTATACATTCAACAGAAAAGTGAGCAGCAAAACCACTTCATGTATTCCAGGAAATGCCAGCAATGGGAGGAAACCTAAAACACTTGTTAGAGTTACACCAGTGTCAGGCTTTTCTCAGCCTCTTCAAACAATGACTAACATTCTTCCCACAAGTGAAGGGAGAATCAGGCTATCATAGGTTACCAATAGAACCAGTTTAGTCGGGGAGAGGGGAGGAACAGAGTATAAAAACCCTGCTCTCTGGTCTTAGGGAGTGAGTTTTTGACTCTCCATTTGTCAGATTTGAAGGCCCTTCTTCTACCTCTGCCAGTCCTTTCTCCTTCCTTCATTCTCCACATAATTAATTCAAATCTCCAGACCAATTAGAGTCAGGGTTGTTTCTCTTCTTTCTCCAATCATCTGAGTTAGAACCTGGCTCTGCCCAATTGGCTCTGGTGCCCTTGCTGCCTGAAAGTGGGAAAGAGACAGTCTTCTTGCTCTCTGGTTGTGTGAAGGCAATGCTGGTGTCCTGTCACACTGCAGAAGGTCTAATGACTGGGAATTGTTCCCCTCTTTACTCCTGAAATCCAAGACCAGATTCATCTATCATCTATCTATCTATCTATCTATCTATCTATCTATCTATCTATCTATCTATCTATCTATCTATCTATCTATCTATCTATCTATCTTTCTTTCTTTCTTTCTTCCTTCCTTCCTTCCTTCCTTCCTTCCTTCCTTCCTTCCTTCCTTCCTTCCTTCCTTCCTTTCTCTCTCTCTCTCTCTCTCTTTCTTTCTTTCTTTCTTTCTTTCTTTCTTTCTTTCTTTCTTTCTTTCTTTCTTTCTTTCTTTCTTTCTCTCTCTCTCTTTCTCTTTCTTTCTTTCTTTCTTTCTTTCTTTCTTTCTTTCTTTCTTTCTTTCTTTCTTTCTTTCTTTCTTTCTTTCTTTCTATCCTATGTCTGTCTATCTATCTATGTACCTACCTACCTACCATTCTACCTAGGTAGCTCTTTGCCAGTTGTTGGGTTGAACTCAAGGCCTGGGCACCGTGTGTAGCACTCTACTACTTGAGCCACAGCCCCAATTGTGGCTTATTCTGTATATGTGCTACCGAGGAATCATACCCAGGGCTTCTTGCATGCTAGACAAGCACTCTCTCAGCAATCCACATTCCCAGCTCCCTCATCTTTTCCTTAACGGTAGTTTTTTAGGAAAGTATGTTGCCATTTTATCTCCCCAAGTTTAATTTTCTGAATACTGGATACTTCTATGAAACCTGGTCTTCTTTTCCCCTGCCTAGTTTGTTATGGTTCCTACATTGGCCTCATAACAAAATGTAAATAAAGGCTCCTGAGAGCGTCAGTGTATCATATAAGGTCACAGGCCTGGAACCCTGAAAGAGAAAAGCCATGGGCCTGAAATGAAGAGAATGAGCAGTATATGAAAGGAGCATATCTGAAATATAAATCAGTTAAAAAAAAAAAAAGGAGAAGCACTGTATAAGGTCTTTTTGCATTCACGGAGGTAATATACAGACATAAGTAGTTAGGGCACTGATACATAAAATTGGCCTTCTTTTTTGAAAAATTTTTGTGGGCATCCCAGGGCTTAACCTCAGGGCCCAATGCATTCCTCAGCTGTTTTCCCCAAAGCTGATGGTTTACCACCGCCACAGCTCCATTCCAGCCATCTGGTCATTAATTGGACATAAGCACCTCCCACTCCTGGTCTGGCCTGAGTCTCCTTCTTGGCTTTCTCTCTCAAAGCTGGAACTCTGCCCTCTGGACCACTGTTCCACTTCTGGTTTTCTGGTGGTTTATTGGAGATAAGAGTTTCACAGAATTCTTGCTCAGGCTGAATTTGAACGGCGTTCTCCCAAACAGGATTCAAGCAGCTTTCCTCAGGGATACACCAAGGAGTCCCTCCACACAAACCCTTAGTCTAAATCTCAAGAGGCACTAGAGAAAAAGAGATACATGAAGATGCTTCTAGTGGGTTCTAGATACTTAAGGTTGTAGACACATAACACTCATAATTATTAGATCATTTTATAGACAAAAGGAGTAATGCAGACAGCATGAGGATCTCTCCAGCTTTTGGTCTTCTCATCTTGAGACAGCAAATTCACTGCATCTCAATGCTAAGTGACAGAATTGACATGTCCTGTGGACATTTGCTCCCAAATCCTGTGACACTCATTTCTCCCTTTTGGCTTCAAAAATGTGACCCAGAAGAGAAGATGAGGAGAAAAAATCCTTCTCAGGTAAAGCAGTTCTAAAGAACATTGTGTAGTTAATTTATAAATTCAAACCATTGGAATGACCCTGCTAAGGAGTCAGATTGCCCAGATTAAAAATGAAGAAGAAAAGAAAGAAGGTGCCAGTGGCTTCTCACTGTAATCCCAGCTCCTCAGAGGGTGAGATGCAGAGAATCTGAATTTGATTCCAGCCAGATTAGGAAAGTCCATGAAACTTATTTCTAAGAGATCACAGAAAAACCCAAAAGTGGGGATGTGACTCAAGCTTAATGCACTACCCTTGAGCAAAATGAGCTCAGGGACAAGTTCTAGGCTCATAGTTCCAACCCAAGACCTGCCCCCTCAAAAAGAACCTCTACTTCCATGTCTTTGGGTATGTATGGATGTATTCCTGTAGGTGAAGCTCCAGAGTAGCTATGATGAACGGCACCAAACTAGGTAATGTGTATTATATAAAATGATTTCACAACAGAGACTGTTTTCATGATAGTGCATGTTCCGCGGCTCCCCTCACTGTTCCCAGTGTAACCTGAGGCTTTCTCTGCATCCCAGGCTTGCTGGAAGAAGTCTCTCTCATTGTCTGGACAGGTGACAAAAGGCCTCAGTCCTGTACAACTGTGTAGCAAACAACTCCGTCCTAGTCAGATAGTGAAGATGAGTGTGGGTGGGCTCTGAAGTTCAGGAGAAAAAGGTCTCTTTGTACCCCAAACTATCAATTTCCCCAGTGCTCTGGTTAGACAGGAAGCCTTCATATGTGCCACCTTCTGTGACAGGCCACGTTCTGTGCACTTATCCTGGTTTTGTGAGACTATATTCCAGTGTTCAGATACAGTGCTCAATATAATTCAAGAGTGCTTCTGGCAGACAAGTATGGCATTGAATTAATAAAATGTTTCATTGCCTGTGATGATGGGCCTATGATGCCTCTTCTAGGTTTCTGGAAGCTTGGGAAATCCAAGCACATATCTGGTATCACAAAGTTTCCTGTCATCTAGGGCTGGTGAACCTCATCAGGGTTTAAAACCTTTGACCTCTCCTAGTTGGGCCCTGGGTGGCTAGGTTTTGGGGTTGAACACAGGGCCTGGGTGCTGACCATGAGCTCAGTGCAGAAGCCCGGTGCTTTAACATTTTGTGCAACAGCATCACTTCTTTGTGTGTGTGTGTGTGTGTGTGTGTGTGTGTGTGTGTGTGTGTGTGTGTGTGTGTGTGCACACGTGGGAGAGGGCGCATAGGCACATACACGATTCTTGGAGGTTGAACTCAGGACCTGAGCACTGTACCTAGTTTCTCTTGTATAAGTATAGCCCTCTCCTACTTGAGCCACAGAGCCTGGGTGCTGTCCTTGAGCTCTTCCGCTCAAGTCTTCTGTTCTACCACTTGAGCCAAATGCCACTTCAGCTTTTCTGGTGGTCCATTGGAGCTAAGCGTCTCAAGGACTTTCCTGCCCACGCTGGATTTGAACCATGATCCTCAGATCTCATCCGACTGAATAGCTTGGATGACAGACATGAGTGACAAGCACCTAGCTTCCACTTCAGGTTTCTTAGTGGTGAATTGGAGATAATAGGCTCATGAGTCCTTTTGTGTCTGGGATAGTTTGGAACCCAGGTCCTCAGATCTCAGCTTCCTGAGAAGGCAGGATGAGAGACCTCAGCTACAGACCACTAGGGCTCTTGCCTCTCCATGTAATTAATATTATTGCTTTCATCCTTAATGAATTATTAATTAAATCAACCACTGTTCTGAAACTATTGTGTCCATGTAATTAATACTATTCTTTGAATATGGCAAAAAATATTCATTAAAATCCATTGGCCTCCTAAAATCACTCTATTTATATAGCAGTATTCAGAAACAACTTATTCAACCTTGCCATTAATAATCTTCTGTCGGTATTCCTATGAATAGGAAGGAGACTCTTAGGATCTCCTGCCTTTGGTAGGGGACACGACCGGGCTTCAAACACAGGGCCTTTGTTGCCATGTTGGCCTATGGTTTCCTTGGTAGCCTGCCAGCCTTCAGCAATGCCAGGTTACCAACATTTTCCAACAGTGTCATTCAGACAGGATGATCACTTTGCAAAGAAAACAAATGTAAAACCGGCGGCCATCTGCAAGATGCCAGTTTTTTTTTTCTATGTCGCATTAATTTTTTTTTTTCTTGTCAGACTTTGGGGCCCAGGAACCCAGGTTCGGCTGTGGGTCCAGGGGTTACACCCCAGCTTAGAGTGATCAAAGCTGAGGCATAATTGCCACAACATGAGTTCAAGCCCTGTGCTTGACAAAATAAAAATACATACATACATACACAAACACATACATACATACATACATACATACATACATACATACATACATACATACATATATACATTAAAATATTTTTAAAATTATGAGGCTCCTTGGCTTGGAATTCATACCATTTTTTCTGCCACGCCTGGGAATTGAACTCAAGGCCTGGGTAAATCTGCAGCACTGTGGGGGAGGGAGAAGATCCCCCTTCTGGAAGACAAGAAATTCAGGCCTGTTCCTGGGGCCTGAATTCAAGTCCTAGCACTCGAAAAATTAATATTCGTATATATTTTAAATACATGATTTATATTTACTTACACATGTTTACTGCATATTGCAGTTAGTGTATTCATTTTATTTTGTGTTTTATTTATTTCTTATGGAGTTTAGTGAGGATGACTACACTTATAACATTTTTTGCATCCTATTACATAAGACATAGATGTGCCTATGTATTCTACATCATTCGTGAGTCCCAGAAATTTCACCAGTAAGGAAAACAAGTGGGACAATTGACTCTCCACCAGGATTAAGTTTTTGGCAGTTTTGTGACTTAAACTCAGGGCCTAGCAGGCCCACTTCATGAATGGGTAAATGTTAGCACACCAGTCTGATGCAAGAGAAGTTGGCGGGCAAATTTGAGGACCTGAGATCAAGCCCTAGGAATGGCCATTATAAAAACAGATGTTTAGATTGCAGTGTGTGTATGAGTGTGTGTGTGTTTGTGTGTGTGTGTGTGTGTGTGTGTGTGTGTGTGTATTTACAAATGTGTATGCATCTATAAATGTATACAGAGAGAGACAGGTAGACATTTATGTAGACTCTAATGTATAACCCTATATAAAGGGTGATGTCTATATCTTATTTCTATATATTATATTACTACCAATTATTTAGTATAAAATTATGCCTCCATTAATCAATTATAGAAGAAGACTTATAAAGTATTAATTAATGACCTATATTTATTGAATACAATCTTAAACTGGAATGACTAGCTAATTAGTAATTCAGTTAGTACATTTCAAACATTCTATTAGTGTTGCTATAGATAGAAATAAGTTTCCTAGGATCTTCAGCCATGTGTAGGTGGCAGTCCCAGGATTGAACTCCCAGGATTGAACTCAGGGCCTAGGTGTATATATTGGGCTCAGGCTTCACTGAGACCCTTCCGCCTTCATCCATGCAAGCTCACGTACAATTTTCAAGCTGAGTCACTGACACCCAGTAGGGTCACAGTGCTAAGGAAACAAAGGTAAAATGGTGTAAAACTTCCTGATTATTCCTCCTCCATATTTGTTGGTTTGTTGTATTTTTGCCAGTGCTGGGAGTTGAACTCGGGTCTTAGGATCCCTGGATTATCTGTGGGTGTAAAAGCTGCACCCCAGCCTAGGGTAATCATGGTTTAAGACACAATAAAATGTTTCCTTGAGCAAAAGGAGCTCAGTGAAAATGTCTAGGCTCACAGTTCAAGTCTCAGGACATGCCAGGAAAAAAGAGCCAGTAACTCCATGTGTCTGTGTATGTATGCATGTATTTGTATCAGTGAACATCAGAGTCTCTATGAAGAAATGTACCCAGCTAGGAAATTTGCTTAGAATAGAATTATTTCATAGCACAACGAGTGCTTTCAAGACAGTGCATGTTCTGGGGCTCCCCTTACTGTTCCCAGTGTAGCCTGAGGGGTTCTCCCTACCCCAGCTGCTGGAGGAAGTCTGCCTCATTGTTGGAACAGGCAGACAAAAAGCCTCACTCCTGTATTGCTGTGTAACAAACAATTCATCCAGGCGAATTATTGAGGATGTGTGCGGGCAGGCTCTCAATGTCAGGAGAAAAAGGCCTCGTACCCCAAGCTATCTCTCTCCCCGGTGCCCTGGTTTTTTTTTGTTTTTGTTTTTGTTTTTTGGTCGGTCATGGGGCTTGAACTCTGGGCTTGGGTGCTGTCCCTGCACTCTTCAGTTCAAGGCAAATGCTCTACCACTTGAGCTACAAAGCTACTTCCGGTTTTCTAGTGGTTTATTGGAGATAGAAGTCTCACAGTCTTTCCTGCCCAAACTGGCTTTGAACCATGATCCTCAGATCTCAGCCTCCTGAGTAGCTAGGATTAGAAGTGTGAGCCACCAGCGCCCAGCCCAGTGCCCTGTTTTGACAGGAAGCCTTCATTTGTGCAACCTCTCATGGCAGGCCAAGTTCTTGTACTCATCCTGTCATTGTAAGATTGTGTTTCAGTGTTGAACCAAACTGTAAACATTAATTCAAGAGTCCTTCTGGCAGATAATTAGAGAGCTGAACCTAATGAAATGATACATTATTGGCAATGGTGCTTCCGCGTGCGTGTGTGTGTGTGTGTGTGTGTGTGTGTGTGTGTGTGTTTGTGTGTGTATGTGTGTGCATACACTATTACTGGTGCTTGAACTCAGGACCTAACCACTGTACCTGAGTTTCTCCTGGACAAGGACAGCACTCTACCACTTGAATAACACAGCCACTTCAGCCTTTTTTCTAGGGATGTGGATCAAACCCAGGGTTTCACACATGTAAAGCAGTCTACCCCTAAGAAACAATCCCGGCTCTCCACTGCAGGTTTCTTTCTTTTCTTGTAAGTTGGAGGAGTGCAAGTCTGGGCCTGGGTGTTGTCTCTGAGCTCTTCAGCTCAAGTCTAGTGCACTGCAACTTGAGCTACAGCACCCCTTTAGGCTTTCTGATGGTTTATTTTATATAACCATCTCATGGAATTTCCTGCCCAGGCTGGATTTTGTCTGTGATATGGGATAATTTTTTTTTAACTCCATAATTTAGTGACTTAATTTCGAGAGCAGAAATTAACAAACTTTTTGAAAATTTCATTAGAATATTTTAAAATCACTTTCAAAAGTATTTTTAAAAGGTACTTTAAAAGTCCTTGGATAGAGATGCACTCATTTCCAGATACAAACATCTCTCTGGCATCATTACATCAAGACTAAAGGAGCATGAGAACCACTCAACCACCAAGGGGAAAAGGTACCAAGATCCTCAGCTTCCTGAGCAGGCAGGATGATAGATCTCAGCTAAAGAGACCTAAGCCGTGACACTTTGCTTCAAGGGGGTCTTTGGCTCCACATAGTAGAATGTTAGCCATGAACCCAAGAAGAAAGTCAACACCTAGTCTCTGAGTTCAAGGTTCATGATATAGAAAACTAAACCAAAACAATTGTCTACAGTAGACAAGTCACTAGAACTCAGAATATACATAAATTTGGCCCTGCCTTGGGGACATATCTGAGCCTCAACTTTCTCATCTGCACAATCATCTGACTTGTGGACATCTTATAAGGACCAGATGAAAGAATACAACTCATGAAGGACTCAGCACATAGTACCCTGTGAATGACTCAGCACACAATACCCCATGAACAACCCAGTATCCCGTGAAAGACTCAGCACACAATACCCCATGAACAACCCAGTACCCCGTGAAAGACTCAACACCCAACACCCCAGGAAGGACTAATAACATAGCTGTATCCCACAATCTGTCATTAGAATTAGGGTGCTTATCACCATTCTTTCACAAACTGCACAAGTTCACATCTAACAGTTTAGAGGCCTGTTTTTTTTTTTTTTTGTGGGGAGGGCCATCAGCCTAGGAGTTTTCACTCATAGGTTGGAGGTATTGTCCTAAGACCTTTTCCTCAAGGCTAGAGCTCTACCACTTTGAGGCACAGCTCAGAGTCTAGCAGATTTCCTGGCAGGACTGAGTTTTCAACCCACCAGTGTCTGATATCACCCTCTGAGCAGCTAGGGGTGAGCCAGCAGTGTCTGGTTCCATGATGCTGGGTTGCAACTATTGACCTCTGGCTTAGTCAATTTAGATGGCAGCCATCAGCTTCAGACTACCAGCTTGATCTGTGAGGAGATATTTGAAATCCTGGCCTTCTATTCTTGTAATTAGAACATTCTAACTTGTTTCTGGTGCCAGTCCTGGGGCTTGAGCAAGGGCCTAGACACAGTCCCTAAGCTTTCATGCTCAAAGCCAGTGCCCAACTGGTTGAGTAACAGCACTACTTCTGGCTTTTCCTGTGCATGTGATAGTGTGGAATCGAACCCAGGGCTTCATACATACTAGAGAAGCACTCTACTACTGAGGCCCAGGAATGACAAGTGTAGAAATATATATGTAGCTTGTTACATACATATACACATATATATGTATGTATGTATGTATGTATGTATGTATGAAACAAGACATAGATGTCTATTTTATTTAATTATATATACGATATTACTACCAATTATTAATAAATTATCCCTTACTTTATTTAAGTATTATGGTTGAATACATAACAAAGTATTAATTGTAAATTAGTCAATGTACTATAATTATTGTGTATAATTTTATAATGTAATCATACACTACTTATGTAATTACTACTTTACTACATTCCATTCATATGGATGTATATCAGAATGCATTTCTTAGGATCTCCCACCGTTGATAGGTGGCAGTCCTGGGATTCGCACGCTGGGCCTAGGTTGCTGGTTTTGGCCATGGCTTCCCTGATAGCCCACCAAAGTTCAACAGTGCAAGGTCATGTACACTTTACGGTCCCTGAAATTTAGACCCAGGATAGTTTTAAAGGAAAAAAACAATGTAAAACTGCCTTCTGGAACTTCCCAGTTTTATCCTTCTCTTTTTTTTCCTGGCACTATTTTTTTCTTTCTTTTTTGTCGGTTTGGGGCCAGAAATCTGGGTCTGGGTGCTGTCCCCCAACTCTTCAGCTCAAGGCTATCCCTTTATCACTTGAGCCATAACACTAGTTTCTGCTTTTTTCTGCTTCTGTGGTGCTGAGGAATCGAACACTGGGTCTTATGCATGCAAGGCAAGCAATCTATAACTAAGCCACCTTCCCAGCACTTTTCCAGTTTTTTTGCCAGTCCCAAGATTTGAACTTGGGTCCTAGGATCTCAGGATGGGCTGTGGGTCTGGAGGCTGCACTCCAGTCTAGGGTGATCGATGCTGAAGCAGATTTGCCATGAGCTGAGTTCAAGCCCTAATCCTGGCCAAATGAAATTAAGGCCCTTGCTTGGAATTTTCATCATTTTTCTGGCAAGCCTGGGATTTGAATTCAGGGTCTAGGTAACTCTGTGGCATTGTGGGGCAGAGGAAGCTCACCGTCATTGAAGACAAGAACTTCAGCCCAGTTTCCAGGGTCCAAATTCAAACTCCAGCACTGATAAAAATAATATTCATACATGAGATCTTTTTACATACATGGGGTTACTCCATATGACATTTATTACCCTTATGTTTTATTTTAGTTTATTACATATATACCATTTATTATATTTATTACATATAATCACATGGATATATTTGCATATGGATTACACATCATACTAAGACCCAGGACTTTTACAGAGAAGGAAAATGTATGTGTCAAAATTGGCTTCTGACTCCACATATAAAATATTGGCCATGCTGGGATTTGAACTCACAGCTCACAATGCCGAAATTATGAACTGGTCAGTTGTAGAACAAAAGCCTTTGGCAAACTGAGCTACCAGCCAGTTCTGAGAACCTGGGAACAAGCCATAATTGTGACTGATATATATAGATATAGATGTAGATGTAGGTATAGATATAGATAGATAGATAAATAGATAGATGTGTAGTTTGCAATATGTATAAGAGAGAGACAATGTGAGGATATTAAATTATATATATTGTGAATTATTATTAAATTATGCCTCCATTTAATGAAGTATCATGGTTGAATATTTATTAAAGCATTAATGTAAAAGTAGTCAGTATTCTTTTTTTTTTTTGGTCCAGTCGTGGGGCCTGAACTCTGGGCCTGGGTGCTGTCCCTCAGCTCTTCCGCTCAAGAATAGCACTCTACCACTTGAGCCACAGCACCACTTCCGGCTTTTTTCTTTTTGCTTACGTGGTGCTGAGGAATCGAACCCAGGGACTCGAGCATGCAAGGCAAGTGCTCTACCACTGAGCCACCTTCCCAGCCCCTAGTCAGTACTCTTTATTTGGGATAATCATACCATGTTGCTAGAATGGAAGACATAATCCACTACTTTTTATATATCCATATGAATGGAATGTAGTAAAGTAACAATTAATTAGTAGTGTATGATTACATTATAAAATTATACACAATAATTATAGTACATTGACTAATTTGCAATTAATACTTTGTTATGTATTCAACCATAATACTTAAATAAAGTAAGGGATAATTTATCAATAATTGGTAGTAATATCGCATATATAATTAAATAATATACATGAACTAACTGCAAATTTAATTGTTATTTTTATAAAATTCCATTAAGCATTCACATGAATAGGAAAGCTTTTCTCAAGATCTCCCTCCATGTGTAAGTGGAAGTCCTGGTATTTGAACTCCAGGCCTGGGTAGTTTACTTCAAAATGCAAACCATTAGAATGACACTGTGAAGATTTAATTTTGTCACAATGAAAAAAAAAGAACAAGAAGAAAAGAAAGCCAGGTGTCAGAGGTTCCTGCCTCTTCAGGAGTCTGAGAGGTAGAGAATGCCAGTTTTGAATTCAGCCAGGACAGGAAAGTCTACAGCACTCTTACTTCTGAGGGATCACATGAGTAAAAGATCGCCATGTATGGGGTTGTGGCTAAAGGACAGAGGGCTACCCTTGAGCAAAATGAGCTCAGAGACAGTGCTTAGGCTCATAATACAACCCCTGGACTTGCCAAACACACACACACACACACACACACACACACACACACACACACACACACACACAAGTAACTCCATGTCTCCCCTTGTATGTACGCATGCATTTCTATCTGTGAATGTCCAGAGTCCCTATGATGAAAGGCACCCAGCTAGGAAATTTGCTTTAAATAGAATGATTTCATAGCACAGAGAGTGTTTAGAAGACAGTGCATGTTCTGGGGCTCTCCTCACTGTTCCCAGAGTAGCCTGAGGTTTTCTCCACACCCCAGGCTGCTGGAGAAAGTCTGCTTCATTGTTGGAACAGGCAGACAAAACACCTCACTCCTGTACAGCTGTGTAACAAACAACTCCATTCAGGAAAATTAGTGAGGAGGAGTGTGGGCAGGCTCTGAATGCTAGGAGAAAAAGTCCTCTTTGTACCCCAAGCTATCACTCTCCCCACTGCTTTGTTTTGACAGGAAGCCTTCATTTGTGCCACCTCCCGTGGCAGGCCAACTTCCCTGTACTTATCCTGTCTATGTTATACTATGTTCCAGTGTTAAAATAACCTACTACAATTAATTCAAGGGTCCTTCTGGCAGACAATAACTGAGCTGAACCTAATAAAATGATTCATTATTGGCAACAGTGCCTTCCTAGATTTCTGGAAGCTTGCTAAATACAAGCATATGTCTAATATCACAATGCTTCCTGTTATTTAGGGCTGTTGAAGCTTATCAGGTTTTGAAACCTTTGACCTCTCCTAAGTGGGACCTGGGTGGCTAGGTTTAGGGGTTGAACACGGGGCCTGGGTGCTGACCATGAGCTCAGAATTTTACCATTTGGTATCAGAGCTTCAATTCTGGTATCTGTGTGTGTGTGCTTGTGTGTGTGTGTGTGTGTGTGTGTGTGTGTGTGTGTGTGTGTGTGTGTGTGTGTGTGTGTGTGTGTATGCATACACTTGTCATTGAGCTTGAACTCAGGACCTGAACACTTTACCTTAGTTTCTCCTGTGTGAGGATAGTACTCTACCACTTGAGCCACACAGCACTTCAGGTTTTTTTCTAGTGATGTTTTACTAAGGAATCAAACCCAGGGATTCATACCTGCAAAGCACTCTACCCCTAAGACACAGTCCCAGCACTGCACTTCAAGTTTCTTTCTTTCTTTTCTTCAAAGTTGGAGGAATTGAAGTCTAGGCCTGTGAGCTGTCCTTGAGCTCTCCAGTTAAAGGCAAGCACCCTACCACTTGAGCTACAGCACCCCTGCAGGATTTTGGTAGTTCACTGGAGAGAAGCCTCTCAAGGAATTTCCTCCCAGCCTGGCTTTGGACTGTGATCCTCAGCTCTCAGGCTACTGAGTGGCTAAGATGACAGGTGCAAGTCACCAGCGCCCAGCTTCCACTTCAAATTTCTAAGTGGTGAATAGGAGACAATAGACTTATGGGACCTTTTGTGTCTGGGATAGTTTGGAACGGAGATCATCATATCTAAGCTTCTTGAGTAGGAAGGATGACAGACTTTAGCTACAGATACCTAGACTGTAACACTCTGTTGCAAGGTGGTTCTTGGCTGCACGTGGTAAGGTGCTAGCCATGAGCCCAACAGGGAATGGTCAGTGGCTATGCCCTGAGTTCAAGATTAATGACTGAGAAAAATAAACCAAAACAATCGTCTGCAGGAGACAACTCACTAGAGTTAGGTACATACATAATTTTGGCTCTGACATGGGGACATATCTGAGCCTCAATTTCTCATCTACACAATCATCTTACTTGTGGAGCTCTTATAAGAAACAGATGAAAAAACGCACCCCGTGAAGGACTCAGCACACAACACCTCCTGAAGGACTCATCACATAGCTGTATCCCACCCACTGTTATTAGAATTAGGGTGTTTTCATCAGTATTATCATTCTTTCAGAAACACATCCTAAACCACACAAAGTTCACATCTAATGATTTAGAGGGGTGGCTTTTTTTTGGGGGGGAGGTGGAGTCAGACACAGGGATTGCACTGAAAGGTTGTGGGTACTGTCCTAAGATAGTTTGCTCAAGGTTAATTAGAGCTCTACCACTTTGAGCCACAGCTCAGAGTTTCGCAGACTTCCTGCCAGGGTGGGTTTTAAACCCACTAGTGTCAGATCTTAGCCTCCATGTATATTGGATGCCAGGGGTAAGCAAGCCAGCAGCATCTGGTTCTGTGGAGCTGGGTTGCAGCAGTTTACCTCTGGCTAAGTCAGGTTAGATAGCAGCTGTCAGCACCAGACTCAAGGCTTGCTCTGTGATGAGGTATTTGCAGTGCTATCCTTATATAGTTTCAGTCAGAATATTCCATCTTTTTTTGGTGCCATTCCTGGGTCTTGAGTAAGAGACTAGATACAGTCCCTAAGCTTTCATGCTCAAAGCTAGTGCTCGGCTGCTTGAGCGACAGTACAACTTCTGTATTTCTGTGTGCACATGGTAGTGAGGAATCCAGGGCTTTGTACATAATAGGCAAGCACTCTACAACTGAGCCCCAGGAGTGACAAGTGTATAAACAGATAAATGTGTAGATTCGTAGATAAACAGAGAGACAGACAGACAGACAGTCAGTCAGACAGACAGACAGACAGACAGACAGACAGATAGATGGATATATGCATAAAAAAAGAGAGAGATGTCTGTATAGTATGAAATTCATATACCATATTACTCACCATTATTGGCAATTAAATTATTCCTTCCTTTTCAAAGTATCATGATTGAATACATAATAAAGTACTAATTGAAAATTAGTCAATGTAGTATAATTGTTGTGTATAATTTTATGATATAATCATGCACTACTAATTTAATTGTTACATTTATAACATTCCATTTGTAAGGATTTATATGGGAATGGGTTTCTTAGAATCTCGCCATTCATTAGAGGCAATCCCGGGATTCGACCACCAGACCTAAGTTGCCAGTTTTTGCTATGGCTTCCTTAATATCCCGCCAAACATCAGCAATGCTAGGTTATATTCACTTTCTGGGCCTTATCATTTGCACTCAGGAAGGTCACAATACAAAGGAAAATAAAAGTAAAACCACCTTCTTGAATTTCTCAGTTTTATGCTACTACTTTTTATTTTTTTCCCAGGCCCAAGATTTGAACTCAGGTCCTGGGATATAAGGGTCAACTGTGGCAAAGATGCCAAGACCTGAGTGCAAACCCTGTGCTCGGCTAATAATAATAATAATAATAATAATAATAATAATAATAATAATAATAATAATAATAATAATAATGCCCTGGTTTGGAATGTGCACCATTTTTCAGTAAGCCTTGTATTTGAACTCAGGGTCTGGATAACTCTGTGGCACTGTGTGTGAAGAGGAAAGGATCACTGTCCTTGAATACAATAAATTCAGATCCGTTCCGAGGGCTTGAATTGAAGCCCCAGCACTGGAAAAAGTAATATTAATATATAAGATCTATTTACATACATAGGTATAATGCATATATTGTTTATTACTCTTATATATTTAGTATTATTACATGTATATGTTTCTTTTATTACATCATATCACATAGACTATATTTGCATATGGATTATATATCATACTGAGACCCAGGACTTTCACAGCGAAGGAAAAAAATGTGTCAAGATTGGCTTCTGACTCCAGGAATAAATTTTTGGCCATGATGGGATTTCAACTCATGGCCTACAATTGCCAATCCAAAAATAGGGTCACAATCTTAGCATACCAGCCTCTGGCAAAATGAGCTACCAGGAAGTTCTGAGAACCTGTGATCAATCCACAGGTGTTCCCAATTGTATATACATGCAGAGAGAAACAGGGAATGTGAGGATATTAAATTGTGTGTATATATATATATATATATATATATATATATATATATATATATATAATACCCATTATTAGTTATTAAATTATGCCTCCATGTAATACTTAGAAAAGCATTAATTAAAAATTAGTCAATATCCTTCCATAAGGGGAATCATACCATGGGGCTAGAATGGAAGACATAAATCCAATAATTTTTGTGTGGCGTTCTAAAATAGTATTAACTGAAAATTTATTTATTACTTGTATAATATTCAATTAACATTCACATGAATAGGAATGAGTTTTTCAGAACCTCCTTCCATTTGTGGGTAGCAGTCCTGGAATTCGAACTCCAGGCCTGGGTAGTTTACTTAGGGTGCAAACCATTGGAATAACACCGTGAAGATTTCAGATTGTTACAATTACAAAAAAGAACAACAAGAAGAAATGAAACCCAGGAGCCAGGGGCTCTTGCCTGTAATCCTAGTTCCTCAGGAGGCTTTGGTGTAGAGAATGCCAATTTGAATTCAGCCAGGGCAGGAACGTCAGTGACACTCTTATTTCTAAGAGATCACAGGAAAGGAAAACATGAATGGGGCTGTGGCTCAAGGGCAGAGCACTACACTTGAGCAAAAGGAGCTCAGGGACAGGGCATAAGCTCTTAGTACCAACCCAGAAGTGCCCCTTCCCCCCAAAAAGGAGGCAATAACTCCATGTTTCTATGTATGGATGATGATGTATGGATAATGGATATTCAGCAGGTTGCCCATGCCCAGCCCCCCAACCTGGGCAAGCAGGGAAAAGCCCTCAGTGAGTACTAAGTCTGAGCCAGCAGTTCGAACAAAGGATCCTTCTCTGCCATTTAATAACTGAAGTCTTATGTTCTGGCTGAGGTGTCACATCGGGACACATAGCAGACAGTCACTGCCTCCAAGGAGACCACAGTTCCTAGATTGTAGGAGTTGTCGAAGGTTCTGGCTCCATATTTTCTATCCCTCTGTAGGATGTGAGCCTAGACCTCTGCGGCCTGGTGGCTATCACTAATTAATCATTCCTCATTGCTAAGTCATAGGCTGGTCCCAAATCTTGGCAAAGATATGAAATAGTAAGCTATTTCTATGCCAAATGAGGTATGCCAATAAATCCCACTCTCATAACACCCGTTAGAAGTGAGCTTTGGGCTGCAAATGTGGCTTAGTGGTAGAGTGCTTACCTAGTATGCCCTAAGTCCTGGGTTCGATTCCTCAGTACCACAAAAAGAGAAAAAGCCAAAAGTGGCACTGTGACTTTTTTTTGTTTTTGTTTTTGTTTTTGGGTCCGGTCGTGGGGTCTGAACTCTGGGCCTGGGCACTGTCCCTCAGCTCTTTAGCTCAAGGCTAGCGCTCTACCACTTGAGTCACAGCGCCACTTCCGGCTTTTTTTCTTTTTGCTTATGTGGTGCTGAGGAATCGAACCCAGGGCCTCAGACATGCAAGGCAAGCGCTCTACCACTGAGCCACCTTCCCAGCCCCGGCACTGTGACTTAATTGATAG
>NW_027204766.1:0-20855 GCF_024711535.1 Dipodomys merriami
TGACCTAAGATTGAGCCCCAGGGATTGACAAAATAAGAACAGATTGACACACAGGTGGCAGTATACTAATAAATATATATCTTTATACCATTCCAGAGATGTCTGTCCATTATTCACTTATATAGACTACATTTGTACCAATTCTTGGATATTTATTATATTTCCATGTAATTATTGTTATTGTTTTCATCTTTAAACTATTAATGAACTCTGTGTCTTGAAATTATTGTGTTCCTGTAATAGTATTCTTTTAATGCTTCATAATATTAAATAAAATCAATCAGCCTCCTGAAATTATGCTGTCTAATTTTATAGAAGCATCATTCACAATCAACTCATTCAACCGTGACATTGATAACATTCCATTGTTATTCCTATTGATGAGAATAAGTCTCTTAGTATCTCCTGCCATTGGTTGTGTCAGGACAGGGATTCAAAATCAGGGCCTACATTGCCACGTGGGCCTATGGTTTTCCCGGTATTCTGCCAGTCTTCAGCAATGCAAGGTGAAGTACCCTTTGCAACAGTGTCATTTAGACCCAGGAGGTCACCGTGCAAAGGAAGAAAACATAAAAAGCTGTCTCACAGCATTTTTCTGTGTATTTTTCCCTGCAAGGCCTGGGGGTTTAGGATCCCAGGAGCAGCTATGGGTCCAGTGGCTCCATCCCAGCCTTGAGTGATCAAAGATGAGGCAGAGTTGCCACGAACTGAGTTCAAGTGCCGTGCTGAGCATAAAATAAAATAAAATAAAAAAAATTAGCTCTCTGGTTTGCAATTTGCACTGTTTATTCTGCACAGTTTTCGATTTGAACTCAGGGTCTGGGTACACATGCAGCACTGTGGATGAAGCGGAATCTTACCATACTTGAAGATAAGAAAGTTAGGCCTGTTCATTAGGCACGAATTCAAGCCCCAGCCCTGGAAAACATACTATTTATATACATTGTAAAGATAGGATTTATACTTACCTATAGATGTTCAGTCCATACATGTTTGGTGTGGTTGTTCCTTGTATTTTTTTATTCATTTATTTACCATTGATTTTATTTACTACGATGACACCCACTCCATTTATTACATTGATGATATACTATCACATAGCATCTAGATTTGTAGACATGTTCTCCATCATGCCTAACACCCAGGACTCTCAGAGAAAAGAAAAATAATTTTCACACTCAGTTTCTTACTTCATGATCCACTTGGTAATGCTGGGATCTGTCTCAGGGCCTAGCAGGACCAATTGGTGAATAGGTCAAGGTGAACAAACCAGCCTGTGAGTAACTAAGGAGCTAGGCCATTCCCAGGACCTGACAATGATCCTCAGGGTGCCCCACTATAGTCATAAATTCATTATTTAAACATAGGATCTATATTTACATACATGTGTGGACAGCATTTTGCATTCAGTGTACTTCTTATTTTGTGACTAATTCATGGAGGTATTGTGTATTTTATTGAGTTTGGTGACAGGTATAACTGTGCTGACATGGATAACAACCTGTTCATATGGTTATAGGGTTGCCTATGCATTCTCCATCCTTGTTGAGACCCCGCATTTCACAGGAGAGGAAAACATGTGCAACGATTGCTTTCTGACATAAGGATGAATTTTTGTCAGTGCTGGGATTTTAACACAAGTCTGGGTAACTCTGTGGCACAATGGGGGAAGGGGAAGCTCACCATCCTTAAAGACTAGAATGTCAGTCCCAGTCCAGAGCCTAATTTGAAGCCCCAGCACTGGACAAAATAATAAACCCATCTTTTTTAAAGATAGGATCTCTCTTTACCTACAGGTGTCGTATGCATCTTGCATTCAGTGTAGATTTTTTTTTATTTTTTATTTATTCATGGATATATTGTGTATATTATTGAGTATGGTGACAGATATAACTGTGCTGACCTGGACAACCTATTTCTATGGCTATAGAAATAGAGTTGCCTATATAGCATTCTCCATCCTCTCTGAGACCCAGGACTTTCACAGGAAAGGAAAACAGGTAGATCGATTGGATGCTCACATCAGGATGAAACTTTTGGCTGTGCTAAGATTTGAAGTCAAGGCCTAGCAGACCCAATTGGTGAAAGGGTCATCGTGAGCACACCAGCCTGTGAGCCACTAAGGCGCTAGGTCATTCCCTAGACCTGAGATCGAGCCCTGGTGGGGGACAATATAGTCATAAATTCATAATTAAACCAAGGATCTATATTTCCATACATGGGTGGGCAGCATCTTGCATTTGGTGTAGTCATTCTCTTTATTTTGTCTCTTATTCATTGATATATTGTGTATTTTTTTGAGTATAAGATGACAGATATAACTGTGGTGACCTGGATGACAACCTAGTCCCATGAGTATAGAGTTGCTTATACATTCTCCATTCTACTTGAGACCCAGAACTTGCAAAGCACAGGAAAACAGGTGCAATGACTGGCTTCTCACATTAGGGTGAATTTTTGGCAGTGCTGGGATTCACACTCGGGGCCTAGGAGACCCAATTGCCCAATGAGTCTACGTGAGCACACCAGCCTGTGAACCACTAAGGAGCTGGTCTGTTCCCAGGAGCTGAGATCGAGCCCTAGGGAGGCCACAAGAGTCCTCAATTCATCATTGAAACATGGGATGTATATTCACATCTGTGTTTAGACTGCATCGTGCCTTTAGTGTAGTTATTCTCTATTTTGTATGCTATTCATGGATATATTGTGTATTTTCTTGAGTATATGATGACAGGTATAACTCGGCTGACGTGGATGATACCCTATTCCCATGGCCACAGCGTGGCCCATGCATTCTCCATCCTAGCTGAGACCCAGGACTTAAACAGGAAAGGAAAACAGGTGCAACGATTGGCTTCTGACATCAGTATGAATATTTTGGCAGGCTGGGATCTGAACTCGGGGCCTAGCAAGCCCAATTGGCAAATGGGTCCATATGAGCACAGCAGCCTGTGAACCACCAAGGAGCTAGGCCATTCCCAGGACCTGAGTTTGAGTCCCTGGGGAGGGAGAAGGAGAGCACAATAGTCATCCATTCATAAGCTGAATTTAGTATGCAAATAAGTACATATTTGTATAGAGTAGGAGAGAAGGCGACCTGTGATGGAATCCAATCTACCGTGTGACTTCCGATTTTTGGATCTTTTTTTTTTTATTTTTTTATTATATAGAAGAATTTTTTATTTTATTTTATTTTATTTGTGAACATACTGTACAGAGGGGTTACAATTACATGGGCAGAGCATTACAAAGAATTCTAAGAGGGGGGACACAACCTGAAGAAAGCAACCAGGAACTGGGGCCTGCCCCAAACAGGCGTTACTCAAAGTCTAACTGAGCAAGCACAGGAGGAAAGGAAAGAAGAAAAACTTAGGAAAACGGAATGACAGGGACAACAATGCATCTCTCTATACTTTCTCTTAATATAAATGGGCTGAATTCGCCAATTAAAAGAAAATGAACTGAGGACTGGATCAGAAAACAAGACCCATCCATCTGTTGCCTTCCTGGAGACCCACCTCTCAGCCAAACATACAAACAAACTCAGAGTGAAGGGGTGGAAAAGGATCTACCAATCAAACGCCCCCAGTAAGAAAGCAGGTGTAGCTATCCTGATATCTGACAAAATAAACTTTTCATTAAAATCAGTACAGAAAGACAAGGACGGACACTACATATTAATAAAGGGAACAATCCAAGAGGAGGATATAACCATCATCAACTTATATGCCCCAAATATTGGTACACCCAGATATGTCAAACAAATGCTCTCAAACTTACAGAATAAAATAGATCCCAATATGATAATACTAGGAGACTTTAACACACCACTCTCGCCAAAGGACAGGTCTACCAACCAGAGGATTGGCAAAGAAGCTACCGAATTAAGAGAGGCCATACTTCAAGCGGAATTAACTGACATCTACCAAGTATTTCACCCTAAAACAACACAGTACACATTCTTCTCAGCAGCTCACGGAACTTTCTCCAAAATAGACCATATCATAGTTCATGCAAGGAACTTAAGCAAATACAAAGAGATCGACATAATCCCCTGTATCCTATCTGACCACAGTGGAATCAAGCTAGCTCTCAATAACAAAGCATACCGCAGAAATTTCTCCAATACATGGAAATTGAACAGCACACTCCTTAACCATGCCTGGATAACAGAAGAGATCAGAGAAGAAATAAAGCATTTCCTACAACTCAATGAAAATGAAAACACCTCACAAAGAAACTTGTGGGACACAGCAAAAGCAGACCTGAGGGGCAAATTTATTGCCCTCAGTGCCCAGATCAAGAGAATGGAGACAGACCAAGTAAATAATCTCATGTTGTAATTAAAACAGCTAGAAAAACAAGAAAAAATGGGACCTAAAGCTACTAGACAAAGCCAGATAATGAAATTAAAAGCAGAGATTAACAATTAGAAAATCAGAAAACCATAACCAAAATAAACCAAACAAAAAGCTGGTTCTTTCAAAAAATAAACAAAATTGATGGCCCATTGGCTAGATTAATTTTAAAAAGAAGAGAGGAAACCCATATTAATAGGATTAGGGATCCACGGGAAACATCACAACACGTACTCAAGATATCCAAACAATCCTAACAGACTACTTTCAAAAGCTATACTCTCTAAAGGAAGAAAATCGGGCAGAAATGGATGCATTTTTAGAGAAATACAAGTTGCCCAAACTGAGCAAAGAAGAAGTTAACCAATTAAATAAGCCAATATCCTATAATGAGATACAGGAAGCTATCAAAAGTCTTCCAACAAAAACAAGCCCAGGACCAGATGGATTCACAGCAGAATTCTATAAGACCTTTAAACAAGAACTAATACCCATACTCCTCAAGCTCTTCAGAGAAACAGAGAAGGAGGGAGCTATCCCAAACTCATTCTACGAAGCCAATATCACACTCATCCCCAAACCAGGCAAAGACCCAACCAAAAAGGAGAATTACAGGCCAATCTCCTTGATGAACACAGATGCAAAGATCCTTAACAAGATTCTAGCTAACAGAATCCAGAAACACATAAAAAAATTAATTCACTATGACCAGGTAGGCTTCATCCCAGAGACACAGGGATGGTTTAACATACGTAAGTCAAGAAATGTAATCCAACATATCAACAGAGCCAAGGTCTAGAATCACATGATTATCGCCACAGATGCAGAAAAGGCCTTTGACAAAATTCAACATTCATTCATGCTAAAAGCTCTGGAGAAAATAGGAATAGAAGGAACATTTCTAAAAACAATAAAAGCCATTTATGACAGACCAATAGCCAAAAGCTACAACCAATTCTCCTAAAATCAGGAACAAGGCAAGGATGTCCACTGTCTCCACTCCTCTTCAATATAGTCCTAGAACCCTTAGCCAGGGCAATAAGGCAAGAAAAAGACATTAAAGGGATCCGCATAGGGAAAGAAGAAGTTAAGCTATCCCTTTTTGCAGACGACATGATACTATACCTCCACGATCCCAAAAACTCCATCCCCAAACTCTTAGAAATCAGAAATCACTTCGGCAAAATAGCAGGATACAAAATAAACCCACAAAAATTAGTTGCCTTCCTATACACTGATAATGTACAGGAAGAGAGGGAAATAAAGGGAGCAACCCCATTCACAATAACCTCCCGAAAAATAAAATATTTAGGAATTAACCTAACCAAAGATGTAAAAGAACTATTTAATGAGAACTATAAAAAGTTAAAGAAAGAAATTGCAGAAGACACTAGGAAATGGAAAGACCTCCCATGCTCTTGGATAGGCCGACTTAATATAGTAAAGATGGTAATATAGTAAATATAGTAAATATAGTAAAGATGGTAATATAGTAAAGATGGTCATGGAGCTTGAATTCTGGGCCTTGGTGCTATCACTCAGCTCTTCAATTCAAGACTAGCATTCTACCACTTGAGCCACACTGCCACTTTCAGTTTTCTGCTAGTTTATTGGAGATAAGAGTCTCATGGACTTTCCTTGCCGAGCTGGCTTTCAACCGCGATCCTCAGATCTCAGCCTCCTTAGTGAGCCACGGGTGCCCAGCAAGAGTTGGCTTTTTGGAGTATGTGAAGAAGTAAAGAATTTTGAAAGTCAAGGTAAAGAAAAGCAGTCAATGTCTATGTGGATTGTAATTCCTCTGCATTTGTCTCTTATAGTAAATTCACTGATGTCTTTCATTTGAAAAGCCTTATTAGTCCCTCTCCAGCTATGTTCCCAGGCACCTGCTCAGGAGGCCTGGGAGAGTAGAGGTAGAAACAGGCCCCTCCCTGTACAGGACAGAAATCCAGGCCTGGGGCATAGGAGTTGTTTTACAGATTTTCACACAAATATATTTGCCCATTTCTTATATTGTTCTTATATTCTTGATGCTGGTTTGCACACATATTTAAAAATAGACCTCCATTTCTGTTCTATTGGAGGTGAGGAGGTGCCAAAGGGAACGGAAAAATGAATGTGTGTGTGTGTGTATAATATATATATATTATATAATATATATATTATATATATACTACACCTGCCCCCATGTATATATATAATATATATTATATATAATATATATTTGTATGTATATAATATATTATATATAATATTATATATAATATATTATAATATATTAAATTAATATTCTATATTATTATATATTATATATAAAATATATATTATATATAATATAGAGTATTATATAATATAATATTTATAATATATTATATATATATACATCGGGGGCAGGAGTAGTATATGGGCATGCCCTTCCTAACCAATGCCTCCTGCTTAAGTTTTTGAGGTTCTGTCCTCCCACGTAAAATGAAGGCAGTAACACTCACATTTTAGAGAGGGTTGATATAAAGATTAAAATGTATTTAATGAAATAAATGAACATTAAATAGTTGGAATGATGCCTTGTACAGAGCAAGACAATCATTATCAATGCACATTAACATGGTATCTTAAAGCTTAAGTTCAAAATGTATTTGAAGGCAAGATAGACGTTTATTTGGAGGAATATTGGAAATGCTCCAAGAATGCAATCTCTCGTTGTGTATGTGTATGTGTGTTTTTGTGTGTCTCATTTCCTCTCTCTCTTTCCCCTCTGTCTTTCCATTTCTTTCCCTCTCTCTTCTGAACCCCAGACACAAGCTTACGTAGTTTCTCATTCTCTTCATTTTTCCTCCAGGCTTGATTGCTCCACTCATTGAACGCACTGTGGCTGAAAATAGACTTAAGCTCTATCACAGACTCCTATCTGCTGCCTCATTTTCAGGTCCTCAATTCTATTTTCTGAGGCAAGATTGGCATATTAGACTTGGTTGGCAGAGTTCTTCTCTCCTGTCATGTTGTCCTGGTGCCGACCGTTCCAGCTGCAGGGTTAGAGTGCCATGAAGTGATTGAGACTGATTCTAATCTCTTGCAAACAGAAAAGAACAAGTGTTGAGGGAGGAGAGAGAAGGAGAATATGTGAGTAGATGTGTGTATACATGCACACACTGTTGAGGGAGCACCTAGAGTGGTGATTCACATCTGTTACTTGCAGGAAGAACAAATCATAGATTTCAATCCAGTTTGGACAAAGGGAATGAGATAGTATCTCAAAAACCAAATAAAAATCAAAGGCTGAAGTGTTGTAGAACACTTGCCTAAAGTACATACAATTAGATTTAATCCTCAGTATCAAAATAAAAAGAGTATTTAGCATAGACTCTGCCACTAGAAAATTCATAAATGTTTTTAGTGAAATAAACAGAAAAATGCTAGAGGAAATTCACTAAGACAGTAACTGTTCGGGCTGTTTACAGATGATTATTTCTCATTGTTCTCAAGATATTGTACTTAAAATAATTTTTTACAATAAATGTGCATTTCTTACTTATCAATACAGGACAGAAATGTATAAATTAAAGAGTGACAGTTTATTTTAATTTATATTCAACTACTGAATCCCCTATATATTCGACTGCAGGAACATCATTTTTAGCCATGCAATGGACAAAGATCTCATATCTAAAATATACATGGACCTCAAAAAAAATAAATCCCCCAACAACAAATCTTCAAAGAAACAACTGCCCAATAAATAAGTGGGCTAAAGACTTAAAGAGAAACTTCTCCGAAGAGGAAAGAAGGATGGCCAATAGACACAATCAATCTACCTAGCCATAAAAGAAATGCAAATCAAAACAACATTGAGATACCACCTCACCCCTGTTAGAATGGCTATGATCAAGAACTCTAATAAAAGCAGATGCTGGAGGAGATGTGGACAAAAAGGAACCTTACTTCATTGTTGGTGGGAGTGTAAAGTTGTTCAACCACTTTGGAAAGGAGTATGGAGTTTCCTCAAAAGACTCCACATAGAGCTCCCCTATGACCCAGCAATTCCCCATTTGGCATTTACCCAAATATTTACAAACAAGACCACACTAAAGCTACCAGCACGACTATGTTTATTGCACCCCTATTTACTACAGCTAAGATATGGAACCAACCCAGACACCACTCAATAGATGAATGGATCAAGAAAATGTGGTATATGTACACAATAGAATTCTATGCCTCCATCAGAAACAATGACATTGCCCCATTTGTTAGGAAATGGAAAGACTTGGAAAAAGTTATATTAAGTGAAGTAAGTCAGGCCCAAAGAAACATAGGTCCCATGGTTTCCCTCATTTGCAATATCTAGTATATGTCTGAGTCAAGCAGAAAAGGTCAGATAAGGTGATGTTAGGGAAATGAACCCTAAGATATGTACTCAAATGATTTTTTTTATTTCTTGAGATTGTTTCTAACACATTTATAAGATTATTTCTTTGTTGCTTTGTATGTCCCTCCCCCACAGTATGACCCTTGCTTTCACTGTATTTGATGTTATAATTTGTGGAGGGGAAGGGGAAAAACACATCGTTGAAATAGGGATACAGATGGACCCATTGCAACAATGAGATGTACAAGTCGTTATGTCAAAAACGAACTTTACAACTTTGGTGCGGGTGGGGGGGAGATCGGGGAGGATTGGGTGGGGGGGGCGGGGAAAGGATAGGAAGTGATGGAAAGGGGAAACAAAGGAGGAGGCTACAATGCTTGATAAGGAATGTACTCATCTTGTCCATGTAATTGTAACCCCTCTGTGCAGTATTTTCACAATAAAAAAATGTAAAAATAATAAAAAACAATAAATGTGCATTTCTTACTTATCAATACAGGACAGAAATGTATAAATTAAAGAGTGACAGTTTATCTATTTTATATTCAACTACTGAATCCCCTATATATTCGACTGCAAGAACATCATTTTTTGATGGTACTGTCCTTTTAATATTCTTATTTCTCCAGTTTTTTTTCAGGGTAGGGGGAGAGGTTAAGTGTTGAGAGGTACCTAACTGCATGTGCTTTGTGATATGTGATGGTTTCAGCAGTTGAAATTTTGCGGTACGTATACTGGATAGTTTCCAAGTTGGTAAAGTAGAGAGAAAGCATTCAAGAAATAAAAAAAATGCAATGTACACTTAAAATCTTCAAACCAAAATTAGTTATTTAATCACAAGATGGACATGTTGTTGCCTTTGATGATTGTTTGGTATCCATCAATAGCACCCAGATAATTCCTATCATCCTAAATGTTGTTTTCCTTTTTAAAGATATCCTGCCTTGTTTATCTGATTGCTGAGTATAATTGCTTTGTCTTTGATTTCAAAATCAGAACTTTTCAGCAAAAAACAAAATGTAAACAAAAAGTTTTCTTATCTTGGATAATAAAAGTAGGAATAAGCAATGGTATCACACAGAAAGACATAGTTTTATATTTTAGCTTGATGCCCTATCTGCTGTGAGAATCTAGTACTTCTTGGTATTTTGTTAATCATAGATAACTTTTCAGATTGTTACCTGGATTTCACTTAGAATGTTTACCCTTAGAAAGTCTAAAGTCACGGGTGATCTCTCTCATGTGGCACCTTCAAATTGCCAAGGTAGATTCTTAGTCTGAAGACTAATAACCATTCAAGTCACAACATTTTAATGAAGAAAGGGGAATATGGGCTTAGACTGTCCAAGTTGTATCTTTCTTGGGAAACAAAGCAAATTCTTTGCCCCTTTGAAATTGCCACTGAGTCATTGTTCATGTTTCCTTTTGTTCTGGGCCTTCCAAGAAACTCAGAAACACATCATAATCAAATTGTGACAATGATCCCTTAGAATTGTTTTGTGTAATAACATTCCATTATACTTTTCTTTTCTTTTGTTTTTCCTGTAAATCTATTTCCTTAACTATATCATTTTTACCGAGATTGCTCCATAAACTAACTCAAAACTTTATTGACATAAAAAATTGCTTACGTAAAAAGGGAATTTTATAAGCCTTATCCCAATGTAGCTGCTGGTATAGACCCAGGACACTTTAAAAAGCCTGTTACACTTTTTTTAAGAAGGGAATTCATTCCTATGGTTTAGTCAGTGTCCACTACACAAAACTCTGTAGCACCACTGTGAACTTGTGACAAGTTAAAGAATTACTCTGAAGATTTAGAAAGTTCCTTTGCTGCATACATCAGCACTGTCCTTAAATCTCTTTTTCAGTTCAATTTTATCCATAAAGTATTTCTATCTACGGGATTTTTTAGCAGATATTTATAATTTAGAATAAAACTTATATGCATATTTTTTCATGGTCCTTTTGTGTATCTCTATATAATGGTAAGAAATCCTCAAAAGCTCTGCAACAGCTTCATAATGGCAGCTCTATTTCAAATGTGTGGAGACAGAAGATCACATTCCAGTAAGCAGCAGGGATGGGAATGAAAGGCAGGTTCTTTTATTTCTAGGCCAGTCTGTTCCGAACTCTGAACCATGACAGTATTCAAGCTTCTAAAAATTAATGGTCCTTTCCCCAGAGGACACGGAGGTTCTCAGGAAGCTGACCTCATCCTACTCTGCCCTGTTATCACTGAATATCAGAGGCTGAGTGGACTGAGGGAGCTCTTACTAACACTGTCTCTGCATTTATGACTCTCTTTTCAGATTTCAAATCTAAATTCACTTGGAGGTTTTTCAGCCTTGTATATTTTAAATCATGCATAGATACTTAGTATAAACACAAGCTTTTCTACAAAACTCCCTTTGCAAATCAATTACAAAATGGTTTTGTGTGTGATGTTAAAGAATGCAAATTTTGGGGAGGGGGATAAGTTAGATTTAAAGTAAAATAATACATACAAAGTCCTTGCATTCAGAAAAGAAAAAAAAACAGCACAATGTTAATAGAACTGACATTGTTTAAATTGATGCATTTAAAACAGAGATAAAATATCTTTATTATTTGAACTTTATATTTGTAATCTAGCATGTCAAACACAAATTAGACTTCTTTTTCTTTCTTTCAAGTGAACATATACCTTAAAATTGTATTATCTTTAAGTAGTTATACAAATGGGTTTTCTTTCAAGGTGTCAGGTTCTGACATGACATCTTGATTAATGTATCCCCTTTCAACATTCTCTGTTCTCTACACCCTGCCCCTGAATACTAGGATTTGAACTGAAAGCCTTGTGCTTATTAGACAAGCAAGCACAAACCTCCAGCCCTTTTTTCTGTTTACTTTATTTTCTCAGATAGGGTCTCTCTTTTTAATCTCTGTTTCTCTGCCTCTCTGTCTCTTGTCTCTGTCTCTGTCTCTGTCTCTGTCTATGTCTATGACTCTCTTGAATTTTAGGCCTATTTTATTTCCATTACAGCATTTAAAAAGTCTTGTGAGGAATAAATGATGATGTGCCCTATGTTTTATACCACAATTCAGATAGCATTTTAGCATTTAAAAGAATTTTTAGACCTATAGATTTATCCAGAGTGAATTAATGAGGCACAGGTCTAATGGAGGACCAAGTGTTATTTATTATCTTTTGGCCCAGGGAAACCTCAGACTGTAATCTTCCTACCTAGCTGAAATCACAGGTGGGAAATATCATGCCCAGCTTACTGAATGAGATAGGATCTCACTAGCTTTCAGTTATGATTAGCCTTGCATCCCAATCCTCCTGATCTCCACCACCCACGAAACTAGGATTACAGGTATACACCACCTTGATGAGCTCTATTTAGAACTCCTGAATTTCTTTTCCACCCACCATACAAAGCAGTTATGTGCACCCATACACCAAGTTTCCAAAAATTATTATTGGCCTCTCCATTCTCCTTTTGCCTCAAACTGAGCAATCATTTTTGCCTCTTTTTTTTCCTTCACATATTACAGCAAAATATCCCTGGAATCACAACATTACTGACACACTACTGAGTTCTCCAGAGGTCTTGCTCTAGTGGTCACCTACCTGCATTCCCTACATTTCCACTGTTTCTCGTTGCCCCCTACATACCCTAGCAATAGCTGGAGTTGTTGTTTAGTGTGTAATTCATTTGGTTCTTCCTATCCATTGCCTTCTTGATTTTTTTGAGATCAGACCCTAATCACCTCTTTCTCTCTTTCTTCTTTCCTTCTTTCCTTCTTTCTCTTTTTCTCTTTCTCCTATCTCCCTGCCTACCTCCCTGCCTCCCTGCCTCCTCTTTCTTTCTTTCTTTCTTTCTTTCTTTCTTTCTTTCTTTCTTTCTTTCTTTCTTTCTTTCTTTCTTTCTTTCTTTCTTTCTTTCTTTCTTTCTTTCTTTCTTTCTTTCTTTCTTTCTTTCTTTCTTTCTTTCTTTCTTTCTTTCTTTCTTTCTTTCTTCCTTTCTTTCTTCCTTTCTTTCTTCTTTCCATCCCTCCCCCTTCCTTCCTCCATTCTTTCCTCCTCCCTCCTCCTCCTCCTCTTCTCTGTATATGTGTGTGTGTGTATACATGTGTGTGCATGGGTACACATGCATGCCAGTATTTGGGCTTGAATTCATGGCCTTGTACTCTCTCTTAGCATTTTTGTCTCAAAACTCTACCACTTGAGCCACATCTTTGCATCTTTTTGCTGGCTAATTGGTTACAGAGTTTTTTTACCCAGGCTGGCTGAGACTCATGATCCTCAGAGCAGATCTCAGCCTACATTTCCAGCCTTCTACCCTTGGACTACCCTTGGGATTCCTTGAACTCCAATCTGCAGGAGAGGTGGCATTCTTGTTTGTCTTTGAAATGCCCTGGCTTGGCCTTCGCCTCAGGCTTTGTGTTCTTCACATCTTTCTGCCTGAACACACTTTCTTCTGAACTCTGTGTTGTCTACTCCTTCAATTCAGTGTCCAGTCTTCAGAGTAGCTCTTCACTCTACCAAAGTGTGGCTCCTTCATCTCTACTGCTGTTTCCTCGCCCTGCTGCTTTATCTTCACAGCAAGTTAACTACCTGGTTGCTGCTGAATGCACATTCATTTCTAATCTGCCTCTCCCTTGGGAGCATTGGCAACAGAGGTCCCTGTCCACTACAGCCCTCATGCTTACAGCAGTTCGTATGTGAATGATGCTTTGCTTTAACTTACAATCTATAATCAGAAATGAAGTACATGCTTTTTCCTAAGCATGAGTAAAGACCCATTTATACCCTCAGAATATTTTTCAAAATGCAGCCATAACAAAGAAAAAAATGAACTCTCAGGAGAATTGAAGTTCAATGAAGAAAGTGAAAGTTGAGCTGAGTATGACCTGAAACCTGGCATTACAGAGACTGAGAAAGATAATAATGGAAGAAAGAAAATGAGACTGAAATTAAATATAGGAAGGTCAATGAAAGCCAGCTTCTGGGTCATGGATGGTGGAGCAGCAGAGGGAACCAAAATCTGTAATGCGCTATCTGTAATGCCCTGGGAAAAGAGCTGCCAAGGGCTACACTCTGTGTCAAATCTTGGGGAACCTTTTAATGAAGATGACTGACACAGTCGTGTAAGGTTAGTTGCAGAGTGCATCTGAGATGACAAGAGTGAGATCACATAGCTCATGTAAAGTAATTGTACTACAGGTAGTCAGAAATGTTGCTCGTACAGAAACCACACACAGAACAGGCCATGTGCAAGAGGAGTACAAACTGTTTTCAAGATCAGGATTCCTAGAATCATGTCTAATACTATACATGGCTAATTCTATAAACTATCCACTTGCATAAAAGAAAAAATCTAATATACTAGATGAAAAGGCAGACAAGACAGTGGTTCAAAACAGCAGTTAAACATGGATGTGAAACAGAGTTGAGCATCCCATACAAATAAGGCTGAAGAAATCTGGAGAGTCTAAATCATTGCACACATGCACAAACATGAACATGCTTATGCTTTACATACAGAATAACATAGGAGAATATTTCTGCATGTACTTGATTAAAGATACCTCCTGGTAATAATTTGACAACACTGAATTCAAAGCCAGAATCCCTGGGATTCGAGAACAGATCAGATTGCAAATTAGTTGAGCCATCTTCTCAGTCATTCACTCCTTGAAGCCTCACTTTTTCTCATGGCTAAAGGAAGAGCTCTAACAATTTATGTGCTATAATATTTATGACTAATTTGAGCTAGAAGAAGTATTACAAGTAGAACAAAGCTCATGAAGAATAGGCCCATTCCTATGAATGGCTTGAAGTCAACTACCCTTTGTTCACCATTTATCTGCCCTTCATGCAGCAAATATATACTTAGTAATTACTGTATGCCAAGCACCACTTTAAGAGATTCAACAGGCATAGATTATATTCTTTCCCATAGAGAATTCAACAAGAAGCCAAGTGTTGGTGGCTCATGGCTATAATCCTAGCTACTGAGAATCTGAGAATTGTGGTTCAAGGCCGACCCAGTCAGGAAAGTCCACGATATTCTTATTTCCAATTAATCACAGAAAAAGCCAGAAGTGGCATTGTGGCTCAAATCAAGTGCTATTCTCAGGAACAATGCATAGGCCCAGAGTTCAAGACTTATAACCAATAGCAACAAAAATTTAACAAGGTCAATTGCAGTAGCTTAAATTTATAATCCCAGTTATTGGAGAGGCAAAGTCAAAGACAATCTTGTTTAGAAAATTGGAAAGATCGGGGCTGGGAAGGTGGCTCAGTGGTAGAGTGCTTGCCTTGCATGCATGAAGCCCTGGGTTTGATTCCTCATCACCACATAAGCAAAAAGGAAAAAGCTGGAAGTGGTGCTGTGGCTCAAGTGGTAGAGCACTATCCTTGAGCTGAAGAGCTGAGGGACAGAGCCCAGGCCCAGAGTTCAGGCCCCATGACCGGACCCCCCCCCCCAAAGAAAATAAAAGAAAATTGGAAAGATCACTTCTGAATCAATAGCTGACAGTGGTGCTGTGTGTCATCCCAACTATATTAGAAGTATAAATAGGAGAATCATGGTTCAGGCCACCTGGGAATAACCATGAGGTGAGACCTTTTCTGAAAAATAAAGCAAAAATGGCTGGAAGCCTGGCTCAGGTGGTAGAATGCCTGCCTAACAAGCTAAAACACCACTAACATAAAGATGGAGGAAGAGGAAGAGAAGGAAAAGAACAGGAGGAGATTAATGAAGGAGGAGGCTAATTAAAGGTGAATTTGGCTTCAGGATCTGGCTAAGATTCTCTTACTGGTAGTAGACATGAATTTATTTAGCAACATGAAATTTGCATGCCCATGTTTATATCTGTATTTTCTTGTAAATCATATTAGAATTGTTGCTACAAAGATTACATATAGCCATATACACATATGCACACTTCCATGTTCTGCATTCTGGCAGCCTTATTAATATTGCTAAGCATAGTTTTTGTTTAGTTCACTTCTCCAAGTTGGTTCACAGGACTATCCTCAATAGATTCCACACCTGGGTTTGGCCAAAGCGATACTACTACTTGTACAGCAACTATGGGAAGAAGTGCCATGTATACCTTGACTCCCCTAGGTGGTGCAATGAAGCACAGAGTTCCCCTAGGGCATTCAGTGGTCTCACTTCATCATATGTCTCATTCTCTTTTCCATGCCCATTTCCTGGAGGATGAAATCATTTATCTTTCCTTTTTCCTCTTCAGGATGGTCTCTGGCAATTTTTCTTCTTATTTTGACTTGCCAGCCATTCCTAACATCCCTGCAATTTTGCCAGAACCAGGGTTGATATTCACTTGGAAACTTTTATTAAAATAAAATATCTAAGCAAGATGACCTTGGTTATGAATTTGTGCATCCATTGTGTGTGTGTGTGTGTGTGTGTGTGTGTGTGTGTGTTGGAGCTGGGGCTTGAACTCAGGGCTTATGGTTTTGTCCATGAGCTTTATTAGCTCAAAGATAGCACCCTATCACTTGAGCCATAGCCACTTTCAGCTTTTGGGTGGCTAATTGATGATAAAAATATCATGCACTTTCTTGCCCAGGCTGGCTTCAAACTATTGGCTATACATGTTTAGAGAATTGAAGTTAGATACTTACATATCATCCTGCATCAGACTCAACTGCATATAGATCACAGACCTTGAAGTAAGAGCAGATCCTCTGAAAATATGAGAGGAAAGGATAGGAGATACACTAGGACTCCTTGGCACAGGTTGAAACTTCCTAAATAAAGATCCAGAAACACAACAAATAAAAGAAAAGCTGGATAAAGTGGGATTGCATTAAACTGTGGAGCTTCTGCATGTCAAAGGACATAGCTAGCAAGATAAATGAATGATATAAAATACTTAAGTAGCCCTCTCTGACTGCCTGTAAGTGGGAAAAAAAAGCCCAAACACACAAAACCTTCAATAGCCTTTGAGAGTTTGGATGGTACTTACCCCATAGTGAAATACACAAAAGGAGCTATCATTGGTTTGCAAAATTTAATATTTTTAATCTTTATTTACCATTGATCATTTACTTTAGGCCATGAACCATACATTCCTTTACTTCCCCAGTGTATGACCTGTGAGAAAGAGAAGGGTTATTTATACGTATAGTGTGACTAACAGACATCACAAATGAATCCCCATGAATTATCATGGCATCATGCAGCTTGGTCTCCAGCTTCTCCACTTGCATAATGGAATCTCTCAAGGCTCTGTAGCAAGTCCGAAAATTGCTGGGCTGGTGGTCATTAGCTGTAATCCTACCTACCTAGAAGGCTGAGGATTATGACTCAAAACCAGCCCAAGCAGACAAATCCAAGAGATTCTTATTGCCAGTTAACCAGAAAGAATAAAGTATCGGGGTAGCTGGGGTTGGGGGGGGGTTGTTGAAGTGTAAATGTGGCTCAAGTTATAGAGCTCCAGCCCCGAATGAAAGAGTTAAATGCGAGAGTGAGACCCCCTCAGTTAAGCTCTAGTACCAGCAAACACACACACACACACACACACACACACACACACACACACACACACACACACACACACACACGTCCTAGAATTATGGTCACATGGTCATATGTTTCTCCTAGCTTTTTAAAAGTAAGATAGTTCAATTGAAATCAGGCTAACTTTTGTCATCACTTTCCTCTAATGACAGTGGAGATGTTAGTAGCAAATGAAGACACATTTCGGGGGATAGTGACATACCTATGTTTAGCTATTGACAGTCATCACAACGTAGGATATGTCTCTAATAATACTGCCAAATTATGACACATAATACAGGAGCAGAGGTTGGGTCACCACATCAACTTGACACCTCTTTCACTACTAATTTTACTTTTATATTTTCTATTTTTCCTAAAAGAAGGCTTCTAAAATTGGATTTATACCTGAAGGGTGTGAGATGTAATCAAAATTTAAATTCAGGTCTGTTTGATTTCAAAACCAGCCCTTGTTATGGTTTAGAATTAAACAATTAATTAAAAATTAATCATTAATTTCTATTATATTTTTATTTTCTTTAGGTAGTTACAATACAACACAGCACATTAGAAATACATTGCCATTCCCTGCCCCCCTTTTTTTGTCAGTTGTAGAGCTTGAACTCTGGGCCTGGGTGCTGTCACTCAGCTCTTCAGCTCAAGGCTAGCACTCTACCACTTGAGCCTCAGTGCCACTTCTGATTTTCTGGTGGTTTATTGAAAATAAGAATCTCACGGACTTTTGTGCCTGGGCTGGCTTTAAACCATGATCCTCAGATCTCAGCCTCCTCACTAATTAGGATTACAGGCATGAGCCACCAGGGCCTGGCAAGTGAAGCATCCTTTACTCATAATGGCTGTGAGCCAGTGACTGCAAGCAGACTCATACCCCCCCAAAACTTGCAGTGCCTAATGCAGCTAGTGCAAAGTTTTTGAAGGCAAAAGCCACATCAAGGCAGATGTCACATGGTATGGGAACTAGCAAAGTGTATTTTACAGAAGCAAAGCAAGCTATCCAGGGGTAACAATCAGGGTCAATCAAGGGCCAGTTATCTAAGGGGAACAATAAAGGATATGCAAGGGCAAGTATTCTCTGGAACACATTTTTTTCTGGAGCTAAACAACCCATGATACATCTGCAATTTAACAACTCACAACACAGCTGTAGTTCAAAGAGAGTCCTATGTCACCTCTATAGTTCTTGGAACTGGGTGAAAATTTCCTAACACCTATTAAGACACCAGGATGGTGCTGAGGACAGATAGTATTATTTAGACAAAGTATCCATATTTCACCATCTGAGGCTGTTTTTCATTTTTCTCTGATTGTTCTTGAAATATGGATACTGGTTCTAACTGGCAGCATCTTTGACATGTTGATGGATGAGAGACTTTCTAAAAACTCTTATAGGTGAATCCTAACCCTGGGTGATAGGCATGCCTGAATTGTTAGAGGCAGGGGCACAGACTTGGACAATAGGTTACTGGACCACCAGACCTGTACCATGAACTCATGAGACTCTTTGAACTCTCAAGTTCCTCATGACCCTTTCCCTGACCATGACCGTATTTAGGTCCCAACACCTCAGCATCATTTTGTGCCATGCCTCACGTCTCATGGCCCTCCTCAAGTCACCATGGCATCCCTCTCAACTCTCCATTAGAGTTTATCTGGTTTGTTTTTCTGCTCTTTCTTTCCTATCTACATGCCTCAGTGTTTTAAAACAGTTCTAAGTATATTTGAGGCTGTGAGTTTCTTGGGAACATGTATCCCTCACAGTTGTTGGCTTTCTAATAAAGACTCCTGATTGGAACTTTCAGACTGTGACTTCTCTCTATCTTGTGATCAAATTCCTGTATAACATTCTGAGGCTACTATTTACTTTCCTAAGGAAGGGCTTTAAGTTGGTTCTTTTTGTTCCTAAGTAGGTTTTGGTTATCTCAAATGTATTAAATCTTAAACATTTTTGGCATTTTAAAAAATTCACCCACATTTGTCATTTTTTTTGAAAATATGTATTTTTATTGTAAAGATATTGTACAGAGGAATTACAGTTACGTGAGTAAGGTAATGAGTACATTTCTTATCGAACATTGTTACCTCCTCCTTTGTTTTTTCCCCTACTGTCTCTTCCCTCCCCATGTCCCCAACTCTCCCCCACCATAGTTGTAAAGTTCATTTTCACCATAGTGTCTTGTACATCTCATTGTTACAATGGGCCAAAATGTATCCTTATTTCTGCTTTTTGTTATTTTCCTTCCCCTTCCCAAATTAGAAAAATGTATGTACAAGATGCAGGGCACCAGAATCAAATGCAGTGAAAACAGGGGTTATACCATGGAAGAAGAATATACAAGAGAAATAAAAAAAAATCACATAGTACATTATAAGTACATTAAAAACAACAGCAAGAAAGATAAAACCTCTTGTGTCCCTATCTTGGGATTCATTTCACTTAGCATCATCTTATATGCACATAGATTTTAAATAGGGATACAGGTGGACCCATTGCAACGATAAGATGTACAAGTCGTTATGTTGAAAAATGAACTTTACAACTTTGGTGCGGGGAGGGGGACGGGTAGCGGGGATGATTGGGTGGGGACAGGGAGGAGGATGGGAAGGGATTTGAAGGGGAAACTAAGGAGGAGGCTACAATATTTGATAAGAAATGTACTCATTATCTTGCCCATATAATTTTAATCCCTCTTTACAGTATTTTCACAATAAAAAATAAAAAAAGAAATAAAAAATGAAAAAAAGAGGTTGGTATAATTTGTGGAGGGGAAGGGAAAAACAAATCGTTTAAATAGGGATATAGGTGGATCCATTGCAACAATGAGATGTAACAAGTCGTTATGTGGAAAAATGAACTTTAACTTTGGTGTGCGGGGAAGAAGATTGGGTGAGGGGTGGGGGGAGGATGGGAAGGAATGGGAAGGGGAAACAAAGGAAGAGGCTACAATGCTTGATAAAAAATGTACTCATTATCTTGCCCATGTAATTGTAACCCCTCTGTAAAGTATTTTCACAAGAAAAAACGAAAAAAAGAAAAAAAGAAAGAAAAATTTCCAAGGCATCTCTGATGCCATCTCTCCCTTTCTGACACCTTACCCTTTAATTTTGTATTTTCTATTGCTCTTTCTATTGCTTGCATTTCTCTCCTCTGCCTAGATTGTACTTTCTATCACTCATCTGAAATAATTAAGCAACTATCAATGCCATCCACTAGAATGCAAGGTATAACTTGGACATGAAAGATGTCTATCTTTCTGATTCTAAATAGAGATTGAGGATTATTTGGGGAACTTCAAAAAAAGTTGCAAGTAACAATTTTCAGGTAACCTACCTGAAATATGTTTTAGTATCCCTGCCTTTTTTAAGTTTACATTTCAATGACATAATCTAAATAATTAGAGGAGGAATGGGGCTGGTGTGCAACTTCTTCTTTGAGGGAGATTGTTGATGACAATTCAGCTAAAGCACCGAAAGCCCTTAGGGGAGGAAGGCAGGGGTGACAATGGGAGCAACACTATCAGACATCCCATTCTCCAAAGGATAATTTTGTGTCTGCATCAATTTTGAGAGAGTTAATAACTGCAAGGCTATTAA
>NW_027204767.1:0-20845 GCF_024711535.1 Dipodomys merriami
GAAATCTGAGATATTATTTTTATCTGACCTGATAGTTCATAAGACTACTAAAAGGTTACACAAACAAAATAGTACTCTATTAATCCACAATTTAGATCTAATACCTGACCACATAATACTAGTCAAGATCTGGAACAAGACTGGCTCCATCTCTCTCATTTACTGTATCTTTGGGCCAGTACCTTAAACCACTCAGTAAATCTGTACAATGGGAAACTACATACTGACTACATCTCAGAGTACCAAAAGAACTCAAATGAAGAAAAACTTTTTATGTCCATGTCTTAAGAGTTCATTTTTTTTTCTTTTGTATGTTCTTCCCCCTATGGTTTATCCCTGTTGTCACTATGTATGATTTTGGTAGCCTGGATATTGTATATGCATTTATCTGAATTGGGGAAAGAAAGGGGAACAACAAAATGGTGAGCAAAGGACAAGGAAGGACAATAAATCTACGATACTCACAAGACAATATATTGAAAATGATCTGTACAACTTGGGAGGGTTAGGGAGAAGGGAAAGTGGGAGAAAAATGAGGGAGGAGATAACAAGTTCAACAAAAAAAAAATGTACTTATTTCCTTACTTTATATAACTGTAACCCCTCTGTACATCACCTTGACAACATAAATAAATAAATAAATAAATAAATAAATAAATAAATAAATAAATAAATAAATAAATAAATAAATAAATAAACTCAAGTTGTATCAAGTGCATGTGCAAAGCTTAGGACAAAATCTGTGTTAAGATTATTTTGGGGGGGAGGGTCAGTCATGGTGTTTGAATTCAGGGCCTGGCCGCTGTCTCTAAGCTTTTGTGTTCAAGGTTAGCACTGTACCACTTTGAGCCATAGCAACATTTCAGGTTTTCTTGTGGTTAACTAAAGATAAGGGGTAACAATGCTCCACAACAAATGTATTCATTGCCTTACTCATGTAACTGTAACCCCTCTGTACAGCATCTTTACAATAAAATAAAAAAATTACCAGCACCTGGCTTATGTTAAATTCTTCTGGCATAAATTACAAGCCATCAAATGATACTGACAACATGACTTTTTTCTGTACCACTTCTAGCAAGTATTATATAGTATTTCAAATAAAATTTAAGAATGTTGGCTTCAGAAGCCTCGATGTCTACTGTGTGGGAAGGTAAGATGAGGGAGTACCCCTATTTCTCTATTAATATCCTTCCAAAAGCATAGCGTAAAGCTATACACTTATATGAGTAAGTTTTCAATATGCCTTGTCCATTTTTACCTTCTCAATGACTTTAAATGGTTCCCAGGAACACATATAATTAAAATTCATTATCTAAAAAGACTGCTTCAGGAAACCCAGCAATCAAATCCACTATCATCTATTTTTATAGATAGATATAATTACAACCTAATAGGCATCATTTAATCAAGACTTAACAAGTAGGCTCTTAAATCTAAAACTTGATCATTTTCTTCCTTGATAGGCACACAAAATTTTCCTCCCAGGTAGTAGTCATGGAAATTGAAAGGTGGAAAGAACTGTTAAATCCCTCATCAGAATGGCCTTCCTGAAGAGCTAATTAACCCAATTATGACAGGTATGATCTGAGAACATAGAAACAAAACCAAATGCAATATTATAGTACATTATTTTTTTGTTTTCCAATGTGTCACCAAACAACTACCCACCACAAAAACAAAACACCTAGTGGGATCTCTCTCTTGTCAGATCTTTAAAGGAAAAGGAAAGGGAAAGAACTCTATGTGTTTTCTTGTTTCCATTTAAAAGCTTAGAAAAATTAAAGACCCTAAGATGTGACATGCTCTCCCAAGGTAATCAGGACCAAATCAAGACGTAGACTAGAACCTAGATTTTGTAATATCAAATCCCATCGTCTGGGTGAAGGATTATGGGACAATTTTGATGGCCTACATTTTCAAGTCTGATTACTATGTCTCTCATATCTAATTACAATATCTATCCCCATTTGCAGCTAAGTAAGATTAATTCTCAGTTACTAATCCCTAATAGTAACTCTGCTACTCACAGCAACCAACTCTCTGCTTTGAAAGAGTTGGGGATCACTAATTAGTGCATCTTCTATTGAAAGTCTCTCATTGTCTTACCACACTCAACTTCCTTCCAGCTATATTAAGATTCTTTTTTTTTTGCTTATTTATTTTAAATACGTTTTTATTGTAAATATACTGTACAGAGGGGTTACAGTTACATGAACAAGGTAATGAGTACATTTCCTATCAAGCATTGTTTTACAGACCTAATATACACACACCAAACAAGAGACACTCAGTGGGGAAGAAAAATCTATTAAGAATTCAAAAACCCTCTTTCAGTTGTCCTGATCTGTTTTTCCCTCCCTGTTGCCCAAAACTAAGAGCCTCCTAGCAAATCTAAACCTTTTAAACCACGCCTGAGAGCTCTACAGTTGCAGATGATAGACCTGGTCTTTCACTACTCATGGATTAAAGAATTCTAAATATCTAAATATTATATAAACAAACCAATTATTTCTCCTAAAAGGAACTTATTTGTGTAATTTACCTCCCATTGCCCAAAGAATTTCAATTCAGGAATGAGCAAAAGTAGCTACTGTTTTTAAGATATTTCCTACAAAATGTCCCATTATTATTCCTCGTTGGCAGGTTAAACTCTTAGGTTTTGGAGAAGCTGAGTGACATAAATAATGACCCAGAATTCCTAGCTACAGACCTCCAAACATCAAATCCAATAACAGAAGACTATTTCTCATTCCCAAGCTACTGTAACTAGGCTGCCTGTTTGTTCATTCAGGGTTGTTTGGTTTAAGCACATCCTTCACAGATGAGATGTCCAAACCCAAGAACAGCTGTACTCCATGCACAGGTAAGTGGTATTGTATTTCAATGTCCAAGTGTCACCTTCAGAACTTGTCATACTCCAGCTTCCTTCTATACAATTCAAAGATAACAAAACAGACCACAGCTCCATTTCCTGCCTTAAAAATGTATAAAGCCTTTCAAAGACACAGCTATTAATGACACCAGTACTAATGATAACTTATCTATAACTTAAATCTGAGAATGCATAATTACTTCAGATTACTTGGCTTCGGTGAATGAGGAATCAGTCCTTTTCTAGGGGCTGGGAAGGTGGCTCAGTGGTGGAGAGCTTGCCTTGAATGCATAAGGCCCTGGGTTCAATTCCTCAGCATCACACAAGCAGAAAAAGCCAGAAGGGGCGCTGTGGCTCAAGTGGTAGAGTGTGAGCCTTGAGCTGAAGAGTTGAAGGACAGTCGCCAGACCCAGAGTTCAGGCCCCATGACCGCCAAAAAAAAAAATCCTTTTCTACATATTCTACATACAAAATCAGACAACTCAGTGAAAATAAGTTAAAGGTTTAAAACTATTTTTTTAGGGAAGCATACAATGTTTTAAAGTTTTGCTCAAATATTTAGATCTATTCTTCACTCAACCTAGGTGTTTTCCAGGGCAATAAATGTGTTTTTCATGTCTCCTCAGAGGATTCCATCAAAAGGCATAGAAAACACCTTAACATCCTCTTTCTGCCCTTCTAAAGCAAGTGCACCCCACCTGGGCAATACCTTTAATAATAACACTTTCAATGGACCCAAAAGAGGGCACAAATCCAGCTAAATATAGTGACTTATATAGCACCCAACCTCCCCTTCCTTCTTAGTTTCTTCTTTCCCTTCCTCTCTCCCTTCCATCAACCCTTTCACCATCCATCCATCTTTATGTTCTATCAGTTTGAAGCTAGATAAACTTCTCAAAACAGACTTTTGCTCTGAAGATATCCAAGAACACCTGAATATGAAATACAAAAAAGGAAGAAAAAGAACACAAACTTTAAAATTTTTTAATGTTTTTAAAGCTCACTGCTGCCCAGTGATACTCACTAGACATTATGCTAAAGATGAACTATACAGGCCGGGCACTGGTGGCTCACACCTGTAATTGTAGCTACTCAAGAAGCTGAGATCTTAGGATTATGGTTCAAAGCCAGCCCAGGCACGAAAGTCCGTGAGACTCTTATCTCTAATAAACCACAGAAAACTGGAAGTGCCACTGTGGCTCAAACAGTAGAGCAATCACCTTGAGCTGAAGAGCGCAGGGACAGCGCCCAGGCAGGCCCAGACTTCAAGTCCCACAACCAACCAAAAAAAAAAAAAAAATGAACTATACAACTTGTAGGTGGGGTCAAAAGGGAAAACCTGAGAGAGAGGTAAGGAAGTGGTGACATTGTCCAGAAACAAATATACTCTCTGCCTGACTTATAGAACTATAATCCTTCTGTATATCACCCTTATAGTAACAATTTAAAAAATTTAAACCTCATTGCTTTTTTTTTTTTTTTTTTGGGGGGGGGTCCGGTCGTGGGGCCTGAACTCTGTCCCTCAGCTCTTCAGCTCAAGGCAAGTGCTCTACACTTGAGCCACAGAGCCACTTCTGACTTTTTTTTCTTTTTGCTTATGTGATGCCGAAGAATCGAACCCAGGGCCTCAGGCATGCAAGGCAAGCGCTCTACCACTGAGCCACCTTCCCAGCTCCCCTACTTTATTTTTAAACTAGGTAAAAGTTTTCTCAGGTTGAAGATTTTATAGATATAAGTAAAAAAAAAAAACTAATTATTGCTCTTGTCTTGAACTTTATATTTGAAAGGAAATTGTGCCACCTTTCAATAATTATTAAACTTTATGTACAAGAAATTAACAGAATATAAAAGTATGTCTTTGCCTTCAATGGCTACACTGTTCTCAGAGCAATACAAGTTTCTTGTAACATGAAATTCCAGAATATCAATATTCCTCACCACCGCCCACTCAACCACTCACCTACTAGAAATATCCTAGTTCAGAGACTTCAAATAGAAATCAACATCATTAGAAGCACTAACTAAAGGACACTGTTACTAAGATTTCTTGATCTGGTTAGGGTATATAATGGTCTTAATATTAACAACATAATAATATTCAGTCATTCATTATCCAAGTCAAGATGCAGAATCTGCACGTTTAGCACCTGAAAAAAAAACAAACTTAATTTTATCAGAACATTAAATACAGAATCACACACAGGAAACAATTTTATCAGAACATTAAATACAGAATCACACACAGGAAAGCAAGAACCACAACCACTCCATTCTGCAAATTAAAGGAAGAAGGGGGGATGGTTGCATTTTATTCTCCCAACAATAAGAAATTGATAAGTGGAACCCTGTCTGCAACAGTGGTTTAGATGACATCTCACAGCCTCCTTTTTACTCATCAAATCCCATGACTAATGGTAGAGATGGGAGAAAAAGTGGAAGGTTTAAAAAAAATGCAGGCATGTTCAACAACTGCAGTTTAAGGTTTTATACACACCCACAGTACCATTTAGTCAATTTCTATTTAAGAAACAAACTAGGACAACGAAACCAATACAGGAAAAAGAAAATGCTTAGGTGAACTACTCCAAGGTGCATTTTTAGTTCATGTGACCTTCCAAAATGTTCCAAGTATGGGTACGCAGATGTGTGGGCACGTGTACATTTATAGAAAGTGTTGAGAGCACTATGAAAAAAAATTACAAGAATAAATCACAGAATGTCAGGACTACAGAGGCCTGTAAGAGCTAGCCCTCAGCCTAAACTTCTAGGTAAGGAAAGCAAGATGTAAGATCTAGACCAAGGTAAAACTCGTAATGTCAGAACTCATTTCCTAGCATTCAAATCTTCAAGTACAAGGGCAATCTCACCTTCAATTATGCTAATTCCATAGATTTATCATTTTTTATATTTTTGCAATGCCAAGGATAAATCTAGAGCGCTATCACTGAACTGCATCACTATGGACCTCCCTGCCAGTGTTTGTAAATTTATACTTCCTCTTGGAAGATAAATGGCTATTCACTCCTTTCTACAACACAGATGCTAAGTTTTCTTAGGGCTCATATGGGCTCTGCCTTATTTCATCCAAAAAGCCATTATTTTAACTGTGTGTCCTCAAAGAGTGTTCCTGGAAGCCATGTAGGTCCCAAAAGACCTATATCATAGATCTAGGAGGATAAAAAAAATTGTTTTTCTTTTCTTTCACAAAGTAAAATAAAGCTTTCTAAAAGTTATGATATCTCTGCTTCTGCAATCTGTTACAATATGACAATACATTTGACTTCTGTTTAGCCAGACATGAAGTGAAAAATACAAAATTATGCACTCCTTACAACTACTTTTTTGGTTTTAGAAAGAAACATAATGTATATATGTGTATATGTGTATATGTGTGTGTATGTTCCATTGTTTTAAAATTGTTAATATGTAATGTTTATTACTTTTTGAACACAGTAAATAGTTCTAACACAGTAAATATTCACAAATATACTCTGTACAAACCAAAGGCCTTGTGGGTCCTCAATAATGTAAATTTATAAAGGACTTGTGAATCACCAGTCTGGCTTATTGCTCAATAATCTCTCTTACGATAAATTCCTCTAGTGCAAGCACATAAACCTTATAGCTGCTTCCTATGACTCTCCTTACCTTCAAAGGGATGTTCCTCCAGGCCCAGAATTATGTAAGCTACTTCTTTTACCTAGTATCACCTTGAATAACAAGGAAAAAATAAGTTAATCACTTCCATTTCCTTTGACCTAGAATTTTTATAAAACCGTGGTAGATGTAGCTTTATATTCTGACTCTCAGAAAAGGTACTTTATGAAGAATCATGGATAAATGGTTTCATGCTATCTATTTATTTTGGTTTAGAAAATGGTTGGGTAGCTTATGGGTCTTTTCTAAGGAATGCAAAGGCTACCAACAGTCATTTTCCATGTTCTTTTTGAGGGATCCCACGATAATCAGGCAATCAACCATCTTCCACATCTGCCTGAAACCCTGCTCTTTTTCCTATGTTCACTTTCACCATGTCAACACATATCCTCCATGGGTTTCCAGGCCCTCTAGAAATTCATCTATGCTAAGAATCAAAACTAATTTTCCAGTATTTCAAGACTACAACAGGCTAGAGCCTTTGTTCCTAGGGGAAAAAAATTTTCCCCTACTTACATAAAAACTCCAAAAAGTACCATTCATATCTACCTGGTTTCATGAACTTTTCCCCAACTACTGCAGAAGTCCTCACTAAAATGCCTTCATCCCTGGAGACACCTGCCCCCAGGCTGTGGACAAGACTTAAAGGAAGTAAGAATAGCATCCACATCCTCCCACTTCTGAACTCGCAAAGACCCAGAATAATGCAGAGCTCAACACTGGCACTGAATACAAACAATTCAGATGCATCAAATATCAAAAAAAAAATCCATTTTAAATGCCTTGAAAGATACAAGATTATCTTCTGAATCAAAGATTCCATCTAATAGTATTTTTGCAAATTAAATATGTCCATAAATGTGTGTATATAAGAAACATACTTCAGGGGCTGGGAAGTGACTCAGTGGTAGAGTGCTTGCCTGGTATGCAAAGAGCCCTGGGTTCAATTCCTCAGCATCACATAAACAGAAAAAGCCAGAAGTGGTGCTGTGGCTCAAGTGGTAGAGTGCTAGCCTTGAGCTGAAGAGCTGAGGGATAGATCCCAGTCCTGGAGTTCAGACCCCATGTCCGACCAAATAAAGGAAAAGAAAGAAAGAAATACACTTTAGCCAGGTGCCAGTGGCTCATGTCTGTGACTCTAACTATGCAGAAGGTGAAATCTAAGGATCATGGTTTCAAAACAACCTGAGCAGGAAAGTCCAGCAGATGCTTATCTCCAGCCCACGCAGCAGTCGATGAGACTCATCAATTAACCACCAAAAAGCTGGAAGTGGAGCTGTTGCTCAAGTAGCAGAGCAAAACTGGCTTGAGTTCAAGTTCCAGTATCAACACAAAAAGAAAGAGGGAGGAAAAAGTACTTCAAATATGAAGATGGAACACTTATTCTCTTGGGCTTCCCAGGAACAAACAAATGCTGGGAAAGTCAATACAGCAATAGGAAAGTAAATGCTGTGGTAAAATCCCTGCTAGGAATTTAAAAATGGAAGTGAAAATTAAAACGAGAAGACATGACCACCTAATAGAAAAGCTAAGCCGGCTGCTGGTGGCTCATAATTCTACCTATTCAGGAGGCTGAGATCTGAAGATCATAGGTCAAAGCCTGCCTGGGCAGAAGTCTGTGAGAGTAACCCCCAGAAAACTGGAAGTGGCACTGTAGCTCAAGTGGCAGAGGGCTCACCTTGAGCTAAAGAGCACAGGGACAGCACCCAGGCCCAGAGTTCAATCCCCACGACCGACAAAAAAAAAAAAAAAAAAGCTATAATGAAAACACCTCAAAGATGATCAACAACAACAACAAAAAAAAAGCATTAAAAGTGTTTGAAGATTTTCCTAGCTTAAGACAAACCACGTTTGGGTAACATATATAGCTAAATGGTTGTAGCAGCAAGGGCCAAAACACCCTGATGGCTACTAATTAATAATAAGTCACAAACATCCCTTTCAAGTTTACCATTTGAGAGAGTGGATGTTAACAGGAGATATGATTTGCTAAGCTAAATAAAAGCCTTCATTAACAAGAAGTGACAGGATCACAACCCTGCTGCTGATAAACTGCCAACATACCAGAGACATTCAATAAAGGGCTGCCCATTTAACATATTGCAGCTTTAAAAGGAGTTGCTTCAGAACAAATAGTTCTATGTCAAGGCAGGCCTACAACATACCAGACAGAGATATTTCCGTGCCCTGGATTCCATGTGTGTGCACAGCACACACGTGCATGTGCCAAGGTATATACCAAAGGAGAACATGGCCCTCTAACCTTAAGGTTAAACATCCATGATTACAGCATTTACACCTTAGACCTCAATTCCTCATCTACCTCCAGAGAGACTCAGTGTTATGCAGAAAGCAGCCGTTCTCTGCAGTCAAAGGAAGCTTCACACAACTATTAAATGACTAGCCCAGCCATCATCCCTGGAGCCTTCCTCATTCCTTCTAAACATAGCCACTTCAGTCTGACCCTAAAGGAGTCAATATTTTTTTAATATAAACATGCTTTGACACTGTATAAACAGATCATAAATAGAAAGGCACAGTTTCAGCCTAGTCAAACTAGCTACAGAACTACCCCATCAGAACTTTTCCTTTGTGGTACAATTTATTAATACTTACCAGCTACCAGACTACAAATTATTCCCAGGGCCAGAAAGAGAAAAACACCACTATTAATACAAAGTTCACTTTAAAATGAACTAATAACCAAATATCGTGCACTAAATTACTATTACATAATAATAAATGCCATTCCCTAAAAATATATAAATATTCAGTATAAAATAATAATTTTTGGCTGGGCACTGGTGGCTCACCTGTAATCCTAGCTACTCAGGAGGCTGAGATCATAGTTCAAAGCCAGCCAGGGCAGGGAAGTCCAAAAAACTAGAAGTGGCTCAAAAATGTGGCTCAAAGTAATAGAGAGATAGCTTTGAGCAAAAGAGCTCAGGAACAGTGCCCAGGCTTGACTTCAAGCCCCATGACAAAGTAATAGTAATTTTTATTAACTATAAGTGATATATCATAATGTCAACTTAATCATAACCATAATAACCAGTAATTATACCCATCAAAAATTTCTATGCAGTATTTACCTTTGTTTTATGTTTTTGTTTGTTTTGTGTATGCCAATACTGGGGCTTGCTTTACCTTACAGCTTGGATCTTTAGCTTCTCTTTTTTTAATTATATTTTTATTATCTTTAAGTAATTGTTCAAAGGAGTTAACATTCAACAAGTTTATGAATACGATACATATTGATCTATGTCACCTCTTTCATCTATATTCCTTTCCCTTCCAACCCAGCCCCTCCCCTCAATTTTCTTAAGATTTACATTATGACTGAATTCCTCTCCCTCCCCTTTCCTCTGTCCTTTAGCTATTTCACTGAAAGCTGGGTATTCTACTTGAGCCACAGCTCCACTTCCAGTTTTTTGGTGGTTAATTGGAGAAGAGCCTCATGGTCTTTCTGCTGGGGCTGGCTCCTAACTTCAATTCTCAGCTCCTCAGCCTTCTAAGTAGCTAGGATTATAAGTGAGCCGCTGGTGTCTGGCATTGGTTGTATGTACCTTTACAATGTTGATCCTTTTTTAAGAAACAAGATCTATTTCTAGAATAAATTAAGACCTACTATGTTCAAGAAACAAAGTTGTAAAGCAGAACTAGTAATTCTCCAAGAATTACCAATTCAGGTAAAATGGCTGTCCAAAATTGTGGGGAGTATTCTAAAATTTTAAAGAGTCTTTCAGAATAGATCAGATTCCCAGGATCGTAAAGGAAGCCTGTACTCTAGCACCTTCTCCTTGCTAGCTCCCAGCATGTGCTCTGGAACTCTCATTTCTGCTATCCATGTCAGCTGGAACATTAAGACTCTCTGTTCCTAAGCCGAAACTTGTCTCACTTCTCTCTGAATTCTATCAAAGGTGAAGGTTACTGTGCATTTTTCAGTGGCTTCTTTCTGCACACCTAAGGAAAAAGACCATGAGATCTAAAAGCTAAGCTGAAATAAGACCCGATTTTTTAAAAAATGTTTCACTTATGTTGCATCAAACAATTATAGATGGTATGAATACTAAAAAAGATTCTAAGGTTGGAAGACCTCTCAAAAGAGCATATAATGTTAAAAACAAAGGAAATCATGTTAGCAACCAAGGCTTGTAAGAATATATTCAAGTAAATGCAATGATCTAATAAGCTAATCAAGAAGATTACTATTTTGAGGGCAAAAAACAGCTCAGAAGACAACCGCCTGAGTTTAGGCACAGAGCCATGAATTCAAATCCTTGTACTGCCAAAAGAGAACAAGATTATTGTATTAAGACCAGACACAGTGGCGAACTCCTATAATCCCAGCTACTCAGAATGTTAAGACTGGGAAAATGGCTGTTTAACGACAGCCTGGAATGGGGGTAGAGAACAAGTCTGTCTGAAAGCAGAAGCAGCTAGCTTAAAGTAGAAGAGCTAGAGGTGTGACTCAACTGGCAATACCTCATGTTTAAAACAAACAAACAACAAAAACCACCTAATTATATTCTTTTTTTTAAAGAGTATTAAACATGGTTTGTCGATTTTCAAAGTAATTCTAGATCTCTAAAAACTACAAACTAGGTATCAAGAAGGATCAGAACTTTGAGCAAGGACTTGAAGGTCATCATAAATTTATCAAGATGAACAGAAATTACTTTTGGGGCCTCTTTGTATATTAATATCCTAATATTTACAAGAATGTGCACCATGAATTTATAAACAGCAGAATTCAACTTTAGTATCCTTATCTATGCTAATATCCTGATACTTACAAAGTTAAAAAAAAATAATTCAGGCTTAGGTAGGGAAACATATCTACAAATTGGCTTCCCCAATTACGTCCACAGGCTTTCTCATTTGACAGCATCAACTCTGATTATAATTAAAAATCTGTAGAACCTTAACATGTGCCCTAATAATCCCTGAGTTCCATGTCAATAGGAAGTTTATACATGTCCTACCATCTCCTACCTAAAAATGTGTATAGCACACAGCATAAACTGTCTACTAAACAATATTTTATCCAATAAAATACTTGGTAGTGGACCCTCAATTTGTTTTATAAACATACAATGAGAAGAGAGAAAGAGTGCAGGTTCATTAGAGTTCAGGTTGCATTGTCCTATTAAACGCTATCCAGTTTTAAATCCTCCTCAGCAACGATCTGTTTCATTTTGTGATGCTCTAAATTGTAGCTAAACAGTATAGAGCACCCTTGGCAGGACTTCACCTGACTGCTAGGCTCTATTCTGCCTTTGTGCATAACCTACTGGGCCAATTTTCTACCACAGGCACCTGCTTAAAATACACAGGGGCAATTTGATGACCTTATTTCCTTACATTTACACCAGCTATTTGCAGCCCAAGGATAACATTTATACTCTAGATGTAATAAAACATACACAGATCATAAATCACAAACCATGTCAAAAATGCAGCTACTTCAGCTTCTCAATTCCAAGACATTATGAATTGAAAGGTGCATCACTAACCTCAGAGCTTTGGGGAATATGAGATCAAAGCATTAAGTGGATATACTTACAAGATTCAAAAGTAATATAAAAAGTGCAAGATATCAGGGAATGCAGTATTCAAGCAGTATTTTTGCTAACTATTTCCTTAAAGAGACTGAAATTCCAGTAAGATCAGCTATCGTTCATTCATAATCTGTATACAGATGTAAATTACACTTACTCAATATAGCTCTTAAGAACTAAATTTTTTCTTGCCATATTAAATTACAAATGTTAAATGAGTTCACATGAACACATATTTTCTGAATGTCTACTATAAACACATTAGGTGTAGAAGTAATATACAAGACAGATATGTGCCTTGATAGCAAACAATCCTCAATCTGTATTTTTTCCATTTGCTCTAACTAATTTTCCTGAGAGTGGAAATGGTAACTTGCTGGAGAAAGGTGAGTTAAAAATGGTCTTTAGCATGTGAAAATTTTGTTGATTCAATTTTAGACATCATATATTATTCCTTACTGAACACTCAACCTGAGGGCTGCATTGGTAGAGAGTTGTTTTACCCCCACAGAATGGAAATAGTGCAATTGCTAAAAAGCTCATCAGATTTGGGACACATTTGTTTCAAAAACCTAACAAGTTTGGAAAGCATAGCCCTTAAAGATTTTCCACTCCACTCAACCAGGGTTATCTGAATGTCACTTTCACTTGGGAATATAACATATAGCATTTCAATCTTTTTTCCTTGATTTTACCAGCATCCTAAAATAAGTCTGAAGATAGTGTCTTCATTCCCTCATGTATAGAAAATAACCAATGCTTATTTCATATGGTTCCAAAAAGTAATTTCTGCAAATCGAGACTGCCAGCTGGCACCAAGAAGATACCAGCCTGTGAAAGAGTCGCTTCCAGAAGTCACCTAGTCATGGACCTAAAATAATCCAACGATGGAATCCTGGCCCTGAGAACAAGTTGTGGGCATTATCCTAGAAGTGCTACAGAGACCAGTGGGAAGCTTTAAAAATTAACATAAAAAACCTGGCACAAGAGCCCCACTAAGTACATACCAATTAGGCCAGAAGATAACATTGCTTCTGGGGTCTATTTTATCACAAAGCACCCATAACGGAAGCAAGACATTCTCCAAATATTAAAGTTGTCTCTTGGAACTGTTTCTCTGCCTGAGGCTCCTTAAACCACAGCCCAAGAAACACTGGAGGGAGGAAAAAACACTACTCTGGAGCCCAGGGAAAACAATTCAGAACCAGGAGTCAGACCAGACCTGGGTGCTAATTCTCCTACTCCTTAACTATATCCTTGAACTAAGCACTGGACCTCCCAGTTTCATTCTTGCCTATAATTCCACATCACTCCATCATCACTATGCTATGGGGGAGATGTTCTATCTTCTATTCTACCGTTTTGAGTGGCTTGCCATCTTCAATTAGAGATTCCATGTTAAAAAAAAAAAAATCAGCCAGACACCACTGATCACACCTATAATCCTAACTACTCAGGAGGCTGAGATCTGAGGGTCGCTGTTCAAAGCCAGCCTGGGCAAGAAAGTCTGTGAGGCTCTTATCTCCAGTTAACCACCAGAAAACGAGATGTGGCACTGTGGCTCAAGTGGTAGGATGCTCACCTTGAGCTGAAGAGGTGAGGGACAGCACCCAGGCTGAGTTCAAGCCCCATGACCGACAAAAAAAAAAAAAAATCAACCTAGACATTTTATTGAGCTACATACACTTCAGAGCTTCTGTGGAAGTTATACAAAAGGAAAACCAATATTCTTCACTTCTCTCATCTATATCATGAACTATATAGTTCATGGGGGGGTGGGCGGGAAGGATGGGATGGGATGGGATGGGAAGGGGAAACAGAGGAAGCAACAATGCTTGATAAGAAATGTACTCATTACCTAGCTCATGTAATTGTAACCCCTCTGTACAGTATTTTCACAATTAAAAAAATTTTTTCTCCATATCATCCACAAAACAATGTTTCTAAATCAGCTAAACCAGGAAAGGAGAAAGGAGGCAAGATACCAAAAGGCAAGAACAGAAATTATTCCCTGAACAGCCAATTCCAACTAAGGGAGGAGTCTCTCCAGCAAACCAAGATGAAATCACATACAGGCTGTTCAATCACCTTTTGGAATTAAATGTGCATACGTGTATGACTTGCTACTAATGTAGAAAGGAAGAAACCAAAGACACCAAGATCTGACACAAGAAAGCTAATCAGTAGCCCTGTGAATGAGTATGGCTTGAAGACATGGCCTTAGGCATAAGGAAGACAAGAAATGATGCTAATCCATCCTCTGAAAGCATTCCACCTGTCTCTTGCTCCTGAAACAACATTCCTAAGAGGAAAGGAGCCAAAGAAATATCACTATGATTTTTTCCTAGCATGCATGAAGCCTCAGGTTCAATTAATCAGTACCACATACACAGCCAAAGCTTTAAGTGGCACTGTGGCTCAAGTGATATAGTGCTAGCCTTGAGCACAGAGAGGCCTAGGCCCTAATTTCAAGCCCCATGATTGGGGGGAAAAAAAGGAAGTACCTCACAAAAATAAATTCAGAATGTATCAACTCCAATTTTAAAGACACATTTAATTCAAAAGAATTTTTTATTATTTTTATATATTTTTGTCGATGGTGGGGCTGAACTCTGGGCCTGGACGCTGTCCCCTTAGCTCTTTAGCTCAAGGCTAGCACTCTACCTATTGGGCAATGGTACCACTGTGGCTTTTTCCCCTTCTGTGATGTTGAGGAATTGAACTCAGGGCCTCATGCATGCATGCAAGGCAAGCACTCTACCACTGAGCCACTTACCAGCCCTCAAAAGTAATTTTTAGAGTAAACATATGCCTTTAATTCACATACACACACTTTCTCTCTCTCTCTCTCTCTCTCTCTCTCTCTCTCTCTCTCTCTCTCTCTTTCTCTCTCTCTCTCTCTCTCTCTCTCTCTCTCTCTCTCTCTCTCTCTCTCTCTTAACAGAGTATAGACAAACAGATTTAAAACAGAAATAAATTATCTGGGCTATAAACTGTTCCACTTTTTAAAACTACTTGCATTAATCCCTATTATTCTGAAGAGTTTGGCTAAGATATTCAATATAGGGACACATTCTGATTCATCCTTTTTTGCTGGTCTAGCTCAAGTGGCTGCCAAGAGAGCAGAGCTTTATGGGTATTGCTCGTCCTCAGAAGCTACATTAATGCTAGGTTGATAAAATAGATATTCATATCTGTTTGCCAGGCTGAATAAAAAGTTAACTAGAAATGTAAGCGCCTAAAGTCACCAAAAGGAAGGCTCTACACTGACATTTTCTACCTACTTAGCATTCATCTGTATTCATCTCACTAGACATTAACACACACCAAAGTTGCTCTCTGCTATTCAAATCATACTATTATGCTTAGGAGTAGATTAATAATATCCACCTTCCTTATTGTAAAATAGAATTACAGCATTGGTCCAAACATGACGTTTGGATCTTCTTCCTACTTCTGCTGGCTTATCAGCTTGCTCTACCACACACGTGGGGGAGCTCAGAGAATTAACTAAGGCTGCCCTGCTGTTTCCAAAGAGGGAGGAGACAAGGCTGAAGACTAAAAATGCAAAAGGGGTAGAAGGAAGAGAAACTACACACATAAACCTCACACCTGGTGGCCTGTCCTTTTTCACAGCAATCTGAGGGGAGAATGACTTTTCTAAGCTGACACCACCAGCAAGGAGATTAGCAGGTGTCCTGGAGCCTAGGGCCTCTTTTAAGCAGCTCGCAACATACTTTTAATTTTCACAACCTCAGGAATATCTTGCTGACACCAGAGTATCTGAACAATAAGATGCAGACAACTGGTGAGGAGAAATCCCCATTCTCAATGAGGACAGCTCTAAAATCTCAAGAGGAAAGCAGGAGAGAGTAAGACAGGCAAAAGTAAATATGTAAAAGAAGAAACAATTTGCTGCAACCAATAGTAACAGAAGTAGAGGCCCATCAAAAGACTTCCCTAATTGAAGTAAAGGAGACTACAAGATCTAAGTTTGTAATGAGTAATCTAACATAACTGAAACATCGCTGCAAACACAAAGAAAATCAAAAGAATATAAACTCTTTAGAACTACTGCCTTTTGTCTTTATGTGTGAGTAAACTTTTAAATTCCCATGGCTTTAGGAACTGCAGCATTCAAGTCACAAACCCAATCATCTGCAAAGTCCAAGCACTGACTTTATCCAGATTCACACAGTGCTCCATCTTCAGGGGGTAGTTGATGAATGTGGGCTGAGTGTTGCTGGGTCCCTACAATTTCTCAAGAGGAAAGAACTATATATAGCTCTGAATGTTTTTTTGCATGATTATTTCCCAGCCCAAAAATCAATTCACAACTTTTAAAATTATTTTCTGGCCAAATCAGAGACGTCCATATGCTGTCGAAGAGCCACCAACCAGGGCCTGCGACGCAAAGAATTTGTCCATTGATACCCAATTCTCCCTCTCAGAGACACAAAAGATATTCTTCAGTGAGTAAAATGTAACAAAATACATCAGAAAAAATGCAAAAATACAAGGAGGAAAAGCAAGGAGAGACAAGTGAGTAGCTGACCAACTCACCCGTAACACCAGGCTCAAAAGCCCATAGCAAGGGACAGAAGCTAGCATAGAGCAGAAAGGTCAGCCATGGCTAGTTCAAATCCCTGGCAGAAACACTGGAAGGGAAAGGAAGGATGAAGTCAAAAGCACCGATGACCTAGTATTTGGGGGAAAGTCCATGAGTCATTCATAGCCACAGGCCAGAAAGGACCCCCAGAGTTTCAACAAAATAAGCCAGCCATCATTAAATAGCACCAGGGAAGACAGAGGTACTGAAGTAAGACTTACCTGGGAATCGTTTATACAAACTTGTTCACTCTATAATAAAGGTCATATGTTAAAGTGTTCCAAATAGTTCTGCAGTAAAGATGACAGATCAGCACCTCCAGTAAAGCACCAGCATCAGTGAAATGGAAAAAATAAAACAAAAAACAAACAAAAAATCGCACTTTTTCTCTTTTGAAAAAGCAGCTCAAAGGAAACAAGATTCAAGTGAGATCAATTCCAGGAATATTCCCTCCACCTTATACAAGAGAATTTATTTTCAAATACTCTGATTTATTTGCTTTCAGAAATATCTTTTGTACTTGTGATATATATAAATGATGCTTGAATTTTTTAAGTGTTAAGCATCCTTTAAAAACTGAACAAGTGGCCGAGCACCAGTGGCTCATGCCTGTAGTCCTAACTATTCAGAAGGCTGAGATCTGAGGATTGTGGTTCAAAGCCAACCCAGGTAGGAAAATCGGTGAGACTATTATCTCCAATTAACCACCAGAAAACCAGAAGTGGTGCTGTGGCTCAAGTGGTAGAGCACTTGTCTTGAGCTAAAGAGCTGAGGGATCGTGCCCAGGCCGAGAGTACAAGACCCAAGACCAACCAAAAAAAAGAAGAAGAAGGAGGAGGAGGAAGAGGAAGAGGAAGAAGGAAGAAGGAAGAAGGAAGAAGGAAGGAAGGAGAGGAGGAGGAGGAGGAGGAGGAGGAGGAGGAGGAGGAGGAGGAGGAGGAGGAGGAGGAGGAGGAGGAGGAGGAGAAGGAGGAGAAGGAGGAGGAGGAGGAAAGAAACTGAACAATTGAACAAAAAATTTCCAACGCCCTCTTTGGCAAGGTATCCATCAAGGACTTTTCACTTGGGGTCATGAGGGGGAACTGGAACAGGCAGAGAGAAAATCAATTACTATGTACACTCCATTTTGTGATGGATAGCAGTAGATTCTTAATAAGAGATCAAGTAAAATTCCAATCAAGAAAATATGGGCTGAATACACTTGTGAAAATGTTCACATTTAAAAATCTGATTCCTCATTGGACATGTATAGAGATTTTAAGTTAAAGAGATTTATATTCTTGGAATGTTAGCCAGCCAAGTTCTCAGATTTTCACGTCATCTTTTTATCATTATTTACATTTTCAAGGGAAATGCATCTTAAATTTTCCTTTCAACTTCCATCAGAAACACAAATACATCTATTTCCATATTAAAATGTTCAAAGTCACAACTCAAAAAAAAAACTCCCATAGTTTGGAATTTTTCACTTCCTCCATGGCAGAAACAGACTGGTATGTTATGGGAGAGGAATAAATATAGTTCAATGATCGTGCATGTGCTTAGCATGTATGAGGCCTGTGTTCAGTCCTCAGTAGGAAAAAAAATAAACTAAAAGTGGTTCATACAGGGGCTGGGAAGGTAGCTCAGCGGTAGAGTGCATGCCTTGCAAGCATGAGGCCCTGGGTTCGATTCCTCAGCACCACATAAACAGAAAAAGCCGGAAGTGGTGCTGTGGCTCCAGTGGTAGAGCACTAGCCTTGAGCTGAAGAGCTGAGGGACAGCGCCCAGGCCCAGAGTTCAGGCCCCATGACCGGCAAAAAAAAAAAAAGAAAAAGAAAAAAAGAAAAGTGGTTCATACATATGTTGAAAGCCTAAAACTAACCTTTAAGGACTACTTATCACTAACTTTCCAATTCAATAATCATTCAAAAATCCTATACTTCATGATCACCTTTACTTAATCCTTGAAGATGGATTTTATATATAAGAAACCAAGTACATAAGTAACTGAGCCAAATTTAGATGCTGGGAACTTCAGACTTCCAGCCTTGTATTTTCCACCTGGCTCCGATAAATAAAGAATTTCAACCAAGTGACAAAACCTACTGAGGCAAAACAACTCAGGAGATGAACTGGCAGAATTGTGCCCACAAGAAGACTTTACAAGTCTAATATTTGTTTACAAAAATCAGGATGGATTCTTAAAAAAACTAAGGAGACAGGCAAGCATAGAGTCATCCTTCCAAGAAAGCTATAGACCCACACTGCTAACCACAAAGAACCCACTTAATGGCTTCATCCTGTTTTCCCTGGTGGAAAACCATTCTGATTTATAAAGTGCTATTTTCCAAATGCAATTTCATTTTAATAACCTACTCAAGATGATGGTAAAAACAGTATGAGATTTCTTGGTATGTATATTTTAGAGGGAGATAAGGCCTAGAGCTTTCTTCAATGTCCAAACACATGCAGTTCTGACCCAGTATTACCAAGTTTTAACTTTACAATAAGCCTACAATAAAGAGATATAGGAAAAGTAATTACAAAGTAGTGTCTCTTTACCATACTTCAACCCTCATAAAAAGGTATAATTAGTCAAGAAGGTGTCTACTGAATCTTAAAGTCTAACCACTAGTAACAAAAAGCAAAATGAAATAAGATAAAATCTAGTTGTAAATAAGCCATTTAGTCATTAATGTAATTATTTGTTTTGTGCATATGCTGGTCCCGGGGCTTGAACTCAGGGCCTGGACTGTTCCTGTAACACTCTATTACTGGAGTCAAAGCTGCACTTCCAGCTTTTTTGCTAACTGGAAATAAATAGTCTCATTAACTTTCCTTCCCAGGCTGGCTTTGAATCAGCCTCTTTAATAGCTAGGATTACAGACTTGAACCACCAGCACTGACTTCTGCTAATGTAGTTTTTAAAGTTGGTGGAATAATAGTCCAAAATAACATTCAAGAAAAAAACTAGTCATTTAGAATATGACTTTTATTGTATGAAACAAACTAAATCTAAGAAAAAATGCTGGTATTAAAACAATTAGATGAAGAAGTAGTATATAAGTATCTCCATTTAAGAGTCTAAATGTACATAGGGTTAAAAGTAACCTTTAATGTTTCTTTAAAAATCATTATACTGTTTTATCATAAATATGCCTAGTGAGAAAATTAGTCACTTTTTTTAAATCATGGAACTTTTGCTAGGCTCAAGCCTGTAAACCTAGCTACTCAGGAAGCTGACATCTCAGGATCATGGTTAAAGCTAGCCTTTGACAGGAAAGTCCATGAGACTATTATCTCCAATTAATCACTAATAAAAAAGCCAGCAGCAAACTAAGGATCAAGTGGTATAGGGCTATCCTTGAGCAAGAAAGCTCAAGGACCAGCACCAAAAATAAAAAAAAAAACCCTACAGGCCCTGAATTCAATGAATTCAAGCCCCTGAATTCAACCAAAGTGTGCCCATGTATGCATGTTCGTGTGTGTGTGCGTGCGTGCGCATGTGTGTGCGTGCGCGCACGCGCACACACACACACACACACACACACACACACACACACACACAGAGATGGAATTTTTTTTAATGAGAAAAAGGATTTTTGCGTGCCAAATCCTTTTATTCCAATACTTGAAATTGGACCTAGGCCCTCACGCTTGCAAAGCAATGCTTTACTATAGCCTAATGCCTGTCAAGTTTTATTTGCTATTTATTTTCAGTCAGAAGTTGATACAGCAGAAATCAGTAATGTAGTGGTACAATAGGAAACTTCACATTTATAAAAACAAGGAGAAAAATACCAATATTAATTTGCTGTAAACAAAACAACCTACAAACTGGTTTGGTTTAAAATACCATGTCACTTATTCTTAGGACCTCTAGACTGTTTTACCTGTTCTGCTTCCCAAAGCCCCTCTGCATGATGTCTTAGGAGAGCCTGCATCTGTCATCACGTAAAACTATTCAGCAACATTCAAAAAGGAAATAATGCAGTTAAAAGAATCAATCAAACTGATGTGTTTAAAAACCTAACCCATATCTGAGAAAACAATACCCTTTCCAAAAACAAACAGTTTTTTTGAAGAACACACTCCCCAAGGTTAGCATTGGTACTGGAAGGGGAGGATGCAGGATATATATGAGAGTGCACCTAGTATAAC
>NW_027204768.1:0-20828 GCF_024711535.1 Dipodomys merriami
TAGGTAGGATTACAGATGTGTACTACTGATACCAGCTGTGTGTGTGTGTGTGTGTGTGTGTGTGTGTGTGTGTGTGTGTGTGTGTGTGTGTGTGTGTGTGTGTGTGTGTGTGTGTGTGTGTGTGTGTGTGTGTGTGTGTGTGTGCGCACGCGAGCGTGCGCACCATGCCTGAGCTTGAGCTCAGGACCTGGATACTGTCCTTGTGCTTTTTTTACTCAAGGCTAGTGCTCTACCTCTTGAACCACAGCTCCACTTTGGGCTTTTTATTTGTGGTGCTTAATTAGAGATAAGAGTCTCACAGGCTTTCCTGCCTGGGTTGGCTTTGAACTGTGTCCTCAGATCTCAGCCTCCTGAGTAGCTAGGATTATAGGTGTGAGTCACCAGTGGCTGGCTTTACAGAAGCATTTTTTTTTGGGGGGGGGTCCGGTCGTGGGGCCTGAACTCTGGGCCTGGGCGCTGTCCCTCAGCTCTTCAGCTCAAGGCTAGCACTCTACCACTTGAGCCACAGCACCACTTCCGGCTTTTTTCTTTTTGCATATGTGGTGCTGAGGAATCAAACCCAGGGCGTCATGCATGCAAGGCAAGCGCTCTACCACTGAGCCACCTTCCCAGCCCAAGATGGGACTTTTTTTTTTTTAAAAATTAAAGATTCTGGTGGCTTATTCTTTGGCAGGGACACAAAGGGAGCTATGTCCTCAGAGTACCACATGATGTCGCTCTGCTGGCACTGGTGACCTTGTGCTTGTAAATTGGTATTCCACACAAGTATACTCTCCTAGAGTTTTTTTTTGTCAGTTGTGGGACTTGAACTCGGGGTCTGGGTTCTGTCCCTCAGCTCTACCACTTGAGCCACAGCTCCACTTCTGGTTTTCTAGTGGTTTATTGGAGATAAAGAGTCTCATGGACTTTCTTGCTTGGGCTGGCTTTGAACTGTGATCCTCAGATCTCAGCCTCCTGAGTACCTAGGATGACAGGCATGAGCCACCGGGTCCAGCTGGACCAGGTCTTTCTTCCCCATCATAATTCATCAGACACCTGCGGCGCCATGGGGGCTGTGCTCCCACTGATTCGTGTGTCTGGTTTGCCTCGTTTGTCATGAGGAGAGTGGTTACAAGGACAATCTTCTGCGTTCCACACTGTCCTTGCACTGTCCAGCGAGTTTTCCTTTATTCATCTTATGTTGTGGTGCTGTACTGTCTTTTCTTTTTTATTCCTGGTCCTAGGGCTTGAATTCAGGGCCTGTGCGCTGACCCTGAGCTTTTCTGCTCAAGGCTAGTGTTCTAGCACTCGTGCTACGCCACCCTGTCAGGCTTTTTTTTTTTTCCTGCCCTGGCTGGCTTTGAGTCATGATCCTCAGATCTCAGCCTCTTGAGTACCTGGGGTTACAAGTGTGAGCACTGGCGCCTGGCATGTTGGGTGCTGCCTTTTAGCATTGAGTGTTGCTTCCTGATTACAATCAGAACTCGGGGCCTTGCCCCGGCTCAGCTTTCTTGCTCATTGCCAGAGCTCTGCCATTTGAGCCACTTCCAGCTTTTTGATAAAAATACGAGTCTCGGGCTGGGAAGGTGGCTCAGTGGCGGAACGCTTGCCTTGCATGCCTAAGGCCCTGGGTTCGATTCCTCAGCACCACATACGCAAAAAGAAAAAAGCCGGAAGTGGTGCTGTGTGGCTTAAGTGGTAGAGCGCTAGCTTTGAGCTGAAGAGCTGAGGGACAGCGCCCAGGCTCAGAGTTCAGGCCCCACGACCGGATCCAAAAAAAAACAAAAACAAAAACAAACAAAAAAAAAAATACGAGTCTCATGGGGTTTTCTTCCTGGACTAGCTTCACACCATGATCCTCATATCTCCTGAGTAGCTAGGATTATAGTCGTGAACCACCAGGGCTTGGCCCTCTTTATTTATTTATTTTTTTAACATGTAAAAGACTTGAGTGGCATCCACACGGCTAAAGACTGGCTTGTGCTCTGCTTCTCAGGGTCTGCTGGCACTCCTGTCTACTGTGGGCGGCTCACTTCATTGGTTTCCACGGTTTCCCTACCGAGGTTTTTTTTTTTTTTTTTGCCGATCATGGGACTTGAACTCTGGGCCTAGGCGCTGTCCCTCAGCTCTTCAGCTCAAGATAAGTGCTCTACCACTTGAGCCACAGCACCATTTCCAGTTTTCTGAGTGGTTTAATGTCTCATGGACTTTCCAAACCAGGCTAGCTTTGAACTGTGATCCTCAGATCTCAGCCTCCTGAGTATCTGGAATTACACTTGCTCCCACTGGTGCCCAGCTTTTTTTTTTTTTTTTTTTTTGCATAAGCATAGAAGTGTGTGTGTGTGTGTGTGTGTGAGAGAGAGAGAGAGAGAGAGAGGGAGAGAGAGAGAGAGAGAGAGAGAGAGAGAGAGAGAGAGAGATAGTGCATTTGAATCCATTTGTAAGCCTTTTTTTTTCTTACACACTTGTGGCCAACTGAGCTGCTGAAATTCACTCTACATTTGCTCCAGACTTAGAGAACATTTACTTTTTCACAGCTGCATAGCCATTCCTGTTTTATAAGCTTAGTCTGGCAAAGCTTCACAGCTGACAGCCTAAAGCGCGCTGCAGTTACTCCCCTGTGCTGAGTGGGTGAACAGGAGCTGGGTGCCTGGGCCTCCCTGTCCATACCTGCCTGTCTGGACCACCAGATGCCAGAGCCCACGTAGAGCAGTTTAAAAAGCCGAAGGAAGGCAGCAGAGGTTCCCGAGTACTCACTCGCCTGCTTTCGTCCCTATGTGTGTGCCTCCCACACCGGGCTTCCCCCGATGCCCCAAGACCAGGCTTCCTGTGATGTGAGCGTGCCAACCAGTGTGTCCTGCCGCTTCTAACAAGTGTCTGTCACGCTTTCACTCAGTCTTTCCCTCTGCTACAGGTGGCCCGGGAGAGTGGCCCACCCCACATGAAGAGCTTTGTCACCAGGGTTTCGGTTGGGGAGTTTGTAGGGGAAGGTGAGGGCAAGAGCAAGAAGATCGCCAAGAAGAATGCGGCCAGAGCGGTGCTGGAGGAGCTCAAGAAGCTGCCGCCGCTGCCTGCAGTGGAGAGAGTGAAACCCAGAATCAAAAAGAAAGCCAAAGCCCCGGGCAAGGTGAGGTCGGGGGAGTGGGAGGGGCCCAGAGGACAGAAGACTGCAGGCTACGGCCGCCCTCCATCTCCATCGGGGCTGCCACAGGCCTCTTCAGTGGTTTCTGGGTTTTAAGTTGCTCAGAAAGCTGGGAGCCCATTGGGCACAGCCAGCCTACCCTTCCACAGGCTCCCTGCCCAGGCTTCAGCCACCTTGAATTTAATGTTGACACATGTCCAAAAGCAATACGCGTCAATGTTGGCTTGCTAAGATTTAGAGCTACCTTGGGATCACCATAGAAAATCCATGAGGCATCTTTTAATTTTTAGAGTTTTTTTTTTAGATCTGCTTAGCTGGGTGCCCATGGCTCACGCCTGTCATCCCAGCTACTCAGGAAGCTAAGATCTGAGGATCACAGTTCAAAGCCAGCCGGGGCAGGAGAGTCCTTGAGACTCTGATCTCCAGCTAACACCAAAAAAAACAAAAGTAGAGCTGTGGTTCAAGTCAGAGAGTGCTAGCCTTGACCAAGAAAGCTCAGAGACAGCCCAGGTCCAGCAGGAGAGGGGAAAAAAAAGGTCTGGTTAACTCTGAGCCACGGCACGTCTGCAGTTCCTTTCCGTGAGTAACGCGGCACATTATTGCTCCTCAGTCACAGCCCAGCCCGGAATGCAGCCAGGGGATGAACCCCATCAGCAGGCTGGCCCAGATCCAGCAGGCCAAGAAGGAGAGGGAGCCGGAGTACGTTCTGCTCATGGAGCGGGGCCTCCCACGCCGCAGGGAGTTCGTGATGCAGGTGGGTCGGTCCCGTGGTGGGCAGCCTGTCCACCGTGTCGACTGAGGGGACGATGATTCTGTTCTTTTCAGAAGGCAAATTTCCCATCTCGTTCCCGATGCCTTCCGGTTCCTAGGACGCTTAGTTTATCAGGTGTTAATTCCACGTAGACGTTTGGATTTGGTACAAGTGGCTCGTGCCAGTAATCCTAGCTACTCAGGAGGCTGAGATTGGGAGGACCTGGCTCTAGTCCAGGGCTGGAGGTGTGGCTCAGCGGCATAAGCGTCTGCCTGGCAGGTGTGGGGCCCTGAGCTCTAACCCCAGAATTGTCAAAGAAAAACTTGCCTTGAGAGCTTGCTTGGAGGATCTGGCAGGGAGCGCAGCGACTTGTGCACCCTGGACAAGACTAGTCCTTCTCTCTCTGTCAGGGGTGGCCATCCTTTCCGAGCACACAGCTTGGGGACTGATGCACATGGAGCGTCAGGAAGGAAGGGACATCAGCCGAATCGGCCCTGGTGACCAGTGGGTGACAGATGTGCAGCCAGATTGCCCTCACATCCAAACATTTTTCTTTAAACTTTTTTCTTGTGAAAAACAGAATTCAAGCCTTGCGCTGGTGGCTCACGCCTGTCATCCTAGCTACTCAGGAGCTGAGGTCAGAGGATTGCAGTTCGAAGCCAGCCCAGGCAGGAAAGTCCATGAGACTCTTATCTCCAATGAACCACCAGAAAACCAGAAGTGGTGCCGTGGCTCAAGTGGTAGAGTGCTCACCTTGAGCTGAAGAGCTCAGAGGCAGCACCAGACCCAGAGTTCAGGCCCCATGACTTCAAAACAAAACAATACAAAAAAAACAGAATTCAGTAGCCCTCTTCCCCCCCTCCCCCTGAAGTTTTGCTCTCTGGATTTCATTTACCTACAATTACCTTTGGAAAATTCTATGTGTAAACTTTTTTTTGCGGGGGGGGCGGGGGTGTCCAGTGTGGGGCCTGAACTCTGGGCCTGGGCGCTGTCCCTCAGCTCTTCAGCTCAAGGCTGGCGCTCTACCACTTGAGCCACAGTGCCACTTCCGGCTTTTTTTTCTTCTGCTTATGTGGTGCTGAGGAATTGAACTCAGGGCCTCATGCATGCAAGGCAAGCGCTCTACCACTGAGCCACCTTCCCAGCCCCTTTGGAAAATTCTAGAAGTAAATAGTTGGTTTTAAATTGCACATCCTTCTGAGTTGCATGTGAAATGTTGAGCCTCCCGCCCCATCTCACGCCTGTGGGGTGTGCTGTCCAGCAGGTCCTCGCGTGTGGCGGTCCGGAGTGCAGGGTGGACTGACATTCAATCTGCTTTACAGAGACTGAGGCCTTGGCCCTGTGGGTTCAGGTTTTTCCTGGAGCGAACCTCAGCCGAGGAGAGGCGCTGCTGTTCAGAACTCCCCTGCAGGGAGCGAGCAGCCTTCTCGGGAGCAAGTCGCCCTTTGCCGAGACTCCGCTCTTGGCTGTTCACAGACCTGCCTGGGGCCCAGCCAGGCTTCCCTTTCTGCTTTGGCAGCCCCAGTGCTTGTGGTCGGGACCAGCTTAGAAGGGGTAGCCGAGTGTGCTGGACAAACTGGCCCTTAGGGAGGTGGCACGGCTTGAGGCAACATGTAGACACATGCGTGTTAGTTCCACCTCCACGGCTCGCGGCTGGACAGCTCCTGTGTGTGTGTCTGCCTTCGAGCCAGGCCCCGGCAGACGCTGCGAGCACAGATGCCCGCCCCAGCCTGCTGACGGTCACTAAGTACAGGACATGGAGCTGGGGGAGCAGTCTGCCCCTTCGAAACACTGAAACACTGACTTGCTTTCTCTGCCAAGTTGGAAAGTGATTTTTGAAGCTGGGCAGAAGTGTCTGTGTTTTATACCAATTACACGGCTCTGGGCGTCGCAAAGTTTGAAGCTTAATCTGCATTCCTCACTTCCTCCTGTTCACAAGCTAACCAGTGGCTGTGGTTCAGTTATTCCCACCCTGCCCACCTCTTTTTTGGAGGTGCTGGTGTTCAGACTTACGGTCTAGCTTGCTCGCCACTTGAGCCACACCACACCCCATCCCTTTTCCTTTCAGTTCGTTGTTTCTCAGGTAGGATTAGTTTTCTTGGCCTTGTTCATCCTCCAATGCCGGGATTACATTCATGCCAGCTCTTTCGTTGAGAGGGGGTTCTTTGTCTGGGATGGCTTGGAGCCATAACCCTCCAGTCTCTGCGTCAGCTGGCCTTAAAACTGCCAGTCATTGTACCAGCCCACCACAGCCAGTTTCAAGTTTGGAAAGTGGCATCTGTGACTCCAGTGGGGACGAGATGAGTGGCAGCTCTGTCGTACTGGTACAGTCGGTGGACAGGGCAGCTCAGGAGTGCTGGACTGAGTATTATATCTGTGTTAAAATCATTGTATAAGCTTGGGTTTTCTTTTTTTTTGGTCGGTGGAGGGTCTTGAATTTTGGGTCTGGGCGCTGTCCCTCAGCTCTTCAGTTCAAGGTGAGTGCTCTACCACTTGAGCCATAGCACCACTTCCGGTTTTCTGGTGGTTCATTGGAGATAAGAGTCTCACAAACTTTCTTGCCCCAGGTGGCTTTGAACTGGGATCCTCAGATCTCGGCCTCCTCCTGAGTAGCTAGGATGACAGGCGTGAGCCCCCGGTGCCTGGCAGGCTTAGGTATTTGATGGCTGTGTTTAGCAGGAGCTCCCCAATATCTTGAGGGTTGTGTGGTTTCCTCTGCTTGGCCGGGCGGGTGTGTCTGAGGTGCGTCTAACACACACACACACACACACACACACACCCGAGGCCCCTGGTTCTTCTGCCAGCACCGGTGGAGGTGTGAGCTCGGTCTGTTGCTGCTCCCGCAGGTGAAGGTGGGCAACCACACCGCAGAGGGCGCGGGTACCAACAAGAAGGTGGCCAAACGGAACGCAGCAGAGAACATGCTGGAGATCCTGGGGTTCAAGGTCCCGCAGTCCCAGCCCACCAAGCCAGCGCTCAAGTCGGAGGAGAAGGTGACACTGGGCTCCGCTGTGATCTTGCGGGACAGCGCCCCTCCGGATGGCACAGGCCCCAGGCCAGGCTCCACCCTCCTTCCCTTAAGAGCCTGGGCCTTGCTGGAGTGTGTCTGCGCCTCTCCATTTTGGTGGTCTCTGGGCTTGAGGTGTGAACGGGTGTCACTGTGACACAGCCCGCAGGCACCGTGTCCTGGACAGGATCACGCTGTTACTCGTAGTTATCGCGGGCACTTGATTCCTCCCCCATGCGACACGAACGCCAGGTCGCAAATCCCGCACGCAGTGTGCACCTTGCGGTGCGGTATGGGTGGGAGGCCGAGGGGCTGTCCCGGCGGGACGGAGTCCGCGACGCCTGCTTAGCGTGGGCTGCTCCCAGGGCCCAACTGCCACCCCGCAGGAGGGACGCCCCCTTCGCTGGCTGCGGGGCCTCCCTGTCCTGCCCCTAGAGGTGCCCCCCCCCCGCCCCCAGCAGACGCTGGCTTAGCCCTTACGAGCTCAGCTGAGTCGGTGGAGGGCAGGGTCCAGGGTCTGGTTTTAGGCAGTGGGATGAGGATGTCAGCACGATTTGTAATCACGGCCTTTTCTCTTTCTCAAGACACCAGTAAAGAAACCAGGGGATGGACGAAAAGTAACCTTTTTTGAACCTGGGTCCGGGGAGGCGAACGGGACTAGTAAGTGTGTTGGGTCGGCCAGTGCCTGGGGCTGCCGTGGGAACTGGGGCGGCGCCGGGCAGGGCAGGGCCGGGCCGGGCAGGTGACGCTGCTCTCTGCCCAGGCCACCGCGAGGACGAGTTCAGGATGCCTTACCCCAGCCATCAGCAGCTGCCCGCCGGCATTCTCCCCATGGTGCCCGAGGTGGCCCAGGCTGTTGGAGTCAGCCAAGGACATCATACCAAAGATTACCCCAGGGCAGCCCCGAACCCTGCCAAGGCCACGGTAACTGCCATGATAGCCCGAGAGTTGTTGTACGGGGGCACCTCGCCCACAGCCGAGACCATTTTAAAGAATAACGTCTCTTCAGGCCACGCACCCCACGGACCTCTCACAAGACCCTCTGAGCAGCTGGACTTCCTCTGCACAGTCCAGGGACTCCAGGTAAGGCGACCGGGCAGGGGCCCTGCTTTGTAGACCAGGGTCTCCACAGGGCTGGGGCTCCCGGGACAGTGCTCACCCGCAGCCTGCAAGACAGCAGACCCGCACAGGATCTCCCTCCAGGGCTGGGTGGGGCAGGGCTGGGCCACCGCAAGGACCACAGCCTGGATGCGGAAAAGCCTTGTGTTCTGGTAGCGATGTTTGCAAATTCCAACCAAGCCTGAAAACACAGCTGCCGGCCACTGAGGACAGGGTCCCTGCGGGGCCTTCGCCCGCCCTCGCTGCCCTCCTCTCCCTCCTCTCCCTCCTCTCCCCTCTCTCCCCTTCCTCCCCTTCCTCCCCTTCCTCTTCTGTCCCCCCCTCCTCTGTCCCCTGCAGCTTCCATCCAGGCCTCAATTCTCTTTTTCCCCTTTTAGGTTGAATACAAAGACTTCCCCAAAAACAACAAGAATGAATTTGTGTCTCTAATCAACTGTTCGTCCCAGCCGCCCCTGATCAGCCACGGCATCGGCAAGGACGTGGAGTCCTGCCACGACATGGTACGCGGCGCGGCCGGGAGCTCGCCAGAGGGACGGGGTGTCCCGTAGAGCTCATGAGTGACAGGAGAGGGGGCTCCGAGAAGTCCCTGTGGGTCAGGTGGATTTTCAGCTCTACCCGGCCCCTCCCTTCCCACGCTGGCCTCACTGTGGAGGGGCCCCGCCCCATGGCAGAGCCCCCGAATGGAAGCCAGCTCACAGCCCAAGAGCGCGAGAGGCTTTGGCTTGAAAGCAGGGTAGAAAATCTGTGGTCTGTTACAAAGGTGAACAGTTCTCTAAAGAAATAGATGCCAAAATCCGTAAGGGATGCCACATGGCGACTGCAGGCAGTGCTTTAAATGTGAGTTTCTAAGCTGGGTTCGGTAAACTATTCAGAAAAGGCTGGAATGGAGCTGTGGCTCAAGTAGTGCGTTAACCTGAGCAAAAAGCTCAAGGACCGTGTGCTGTGCAGGCCCTGAGTTCAAGCCCTAGGACTAAAGAAAAGGAAAGAATTGTATCTGCAGGCAGACACTGCCGCGTACCCGCGGCCGGGCCCGTGGTCACCGGTCTCTCCACCTCCGCCTCCCCTAGGCTGCGCTGAACATCCTGAAGTTGCTGTCCGAGCTGGACCAGCAGAGCCCCGAGGCGCAGAGGACGGGCAACGGGCCGCTGTCAGTGTGAGTGGCGGGCCCTCACCCCTGCTCTCAGTAGCTCAAATCTGAATGGTCCCAAAGGTACACAGTGACACCCCGCCCTGACGCCTGATGCCCTGTTCCCCTGGTGCGCCCTGACAGCGCGTCCGTGTCCCCCCCCCCCCCCCCCCCGCTTCCCGTCACCGCCGACCACCCGGGTGGCAGTGGGCTGAGTGACTGTGGCCCCTCCTTCACTGCAGGTCATTGTTGATTTTTTTCTTCCTTCAAGGTGTGGGAGGTGCTGAACCTTTGCTGGCCACGAGCCACACAAGCCCAAATAGACACTGAGAAGACCGAACCTGCTTTGAAAATATGGACTCTGATCTCCGCAGTGGTGAGGAGAGCGGGAGCAGCCATGAAGACTGAGACGGAGGTAGAGGCCGGGGAGCCCCGCCCGCCCGCCCGCCCGCCCCTCCCCGCCACCTGGGCCCAGAGCCTCCGTTCTCGCTTTTTGTTGGTTGTGTTGGTTGGTTGCTGTGTGAAGAAACAGAGTGTGGCCTTCAGTGGCTCACTCAGACATTTGGGACAATCCTGGACAGAGAGGCCTTACTCCTGCAGCCGAAAGTACCAGAGAAAATCAAATGCTTCCTGCTTGGTGTGGCCTAACTCTGGGGGACTCTGGCCCGCCGGCCCCGCCCACCACACCTCCCCACTGCTCTCTCTCCCAACAGTGATTCGTATTCTTGGTTTCCTTATTTCCTTTTTGATTGATAAGACACTATATAAACTTTCATTTGAGTTTCTCAATTGTATCTAGTTCTATAGCACACTTTAGAACCTTGTCTGAGGCTGACGTGACCATAATCTAACCGGCAGAGATCGTAGCCAGTGTGACACACGTTTACCAGACTAACCCAGGACCAGCTCAGTGGTGCGAGTGGGCGCTGCCCACGGTGGTGGGCGCCGTCAGTCCCGGGCCTTGGGGTCTGTGGAGTCCCCGACTGGTGCATGAATTGGACAGCATAGGAATTCTGAACTCATGATCACTTGCTCCTTTTCTATTTGATTTTGTTAATGCAGGACTTACACATGAATCTTTGTTTTAAAGATGATTAGCAAAGTTGTGTCTCCGTGTGGCTCTTGAGAAAGCCTTCCTGCGCTGCAGCCTCAGCTCTGCCAAGGGAAGGCAGTAGCTGTGCGTGTGTGTGTGTGTGTGTGTGTGCGTGCGTGCGTGCGTGCGTGCGCGTGTGCAGGCCCCCCTGCAAGGTACAGTAGCCTTGCTAGTTAAGTACTACTTCTGCTCAGTTTATGCTGGAACTTTCTCTCCCCATGGAATGTAAGGAACACTTAAATGTTTGTCATCCACAAATGGTAATACTAAAAAAAAATTTTGTTAATTTATTTTCAAATGCCACTACTGCTAGGTTGATCCCTTCCAACCCAGCCCTCCCTTTTTTAAAGGAAAAAATTTGTAATGCTTGTGATTCCGTCTGGGCAATTATCTGAGGATCTTAAATAACTTTATATCAAACCATTGATCAATAAACAGCTACTAATGAAGCTTTCGGGCCTGTGAGCAGTAATTAAAGAAGGGGCTGAGGGCGAGGGGCGGGAGGCGCCTGCGTCCTCACCTGACCATGAAGTAGCATGACCCAAGTGCTGCGGGTCAGGAAAAAGGCTGAGCATGGAAAGGGGGAGATTTGCGAATGTTGTTTAGCGAGAAGGATGCTGGGGTTTGAGCGCTTGGGCTTCTCGTTTAGCTGGCTTGTCAGGCTAGTGCTCTGCCTGAGCCACATTTCCAGTGTGGCTTTTTGCTGGAGATAGATGAGTCTTTGACTTCAAACCTGGATCCTCTGGATTTCAGCTTAAGTAGCTGGGATTGCAGGCCTGAGCCACTAGTAGTACTTGGCTGGCATTTTATGCCTTAAAACAGTGGGCATGGCTGTGTTAAGAGCACCTGCTTAGCAAGCAGAAGGCTCTGAGTTCAAATCCCAGTACTGGAAGAAAAAAGAAAAGAACAGGGGCCACTGATTCCCATCTAGGAGGATGCTGCAGGTTTGAGGTGGAGCGGCAGCCGGACGCACCCGTGCAGCCTGCACCAAGCACGTGAGGCCGCTGCCTTCGCAATCTGCTCGTGTCGTTTTCCTTAGTATCTGCAGACTCAGACATTACAAATGAGCCCTTCTTTACCTTTTAAGAACTTTTGCAGTGGTTGCACAGCTTCAGTTTTGCCGGGATTGCGTGTGCGTTCTTGCCTTGTGTGTACCTGGCCTCTGTCCTTGAAACTTTACAATTCAGGGCGTGAACAGCCAGCCTCAGGCGCTCCTGAGCCCTCTGCTCTCAGCCTGCTGGAGGCAAGTACTGCTGCCTCCTTCCCTGTCCCAGTTCCTCATCCAGGTCACCACGACAGACATCAGACTGGGGCGGGGGTGGGGAGGAAATGACACTTAACTCTGGAGCTCCTCTGGCTCCCTTAGTGGGTGTGCCATGCTTCCCTTGGCAACTCCACTGTCCACACTGCCAGCCGTGAGCCTCTGTTGTCCATTAGCATTGGTTCCATGCTAGAGCCGTCACAGCTCCAGCTTTGCCTATTATTATTTCCTCCGTTTGGAGTTGCTTTTAATGTTTCTATGGGTGTTGGAGTGGGGAGTGGGGGGCAGCGAGAGAACCCAGAGCCTTATCCAGGCTTGATAGGCTCTCCCCATGTGACAGCCTCAGCCCTCTACTTCTGTCTTCCAAGTTTTACAAAGAGTTCCAAACTAACATCCAGCAGCAATCCTGTTTCTTCTGTGCACCCCATCCTATGTATTTCTCAGTGACCATCCCCCGCCATGCACCTGCCTTCCCTTCGCCGGGCCTCCCACAGGCTGCTTCAGCTTCTTGGAAGTAACTGTTAATTGTTTGAGTTACACCATACATAGAAGCTCATTTTTTTTTTTTTTGGAAGCACAATTTTTATGGCATCTCAAAACTACCTGTCTTTACCCAGGAAACTCCTGCTAACCAGATGTAGTAAAGCAGCTGCACTGTTTCTTCTGAGTTGAGTGTGTGTTGTCTTCAGGTCTTCTAATCATTGTAATTAGGGAACGGCCTATTGCTGTACACCTGGACAGCTTGCCCAGCATCATTGCTGAAGCTCGGTCCTGTCAACAGTGTGCACACCAGGGCTCAACTCCAGCTGCTCGTTGTTCCTTTTGCCTTGTGGCCGGCCATCCTGTTAGTTCACTGTAGCTTTGTAGGTATGCTAGGAAATCTGAATAGGCCTTTTTCAAGGCTTTGACTATCCTAGATCTATATGCAGTTCATAAATTTCTGCATTTCTGCCCAATGATCATTGGCTTGACTTTCAACATCCAGATACCTTGAGTTCACCTCATCCTCCTGAGTTCAGTCACTTTTCCAGGGGGCCCTGGCTCCCAGCAGTGGCAGCCGGCATTTCGCGCACCATCCTGGCTCACTGATGAGGCGCTCAGGCCACCCACACCGCAGCCAGCAGGCGATGATTCTCCAGGCTCACCTCTGCTCATCTTATTGCCAACCCTACACTTACCGCTCCATCTGAGAACTTCCACCCATGGCTGCGGGCTATGGAAGTGGAATGGACTACATGAGATTTGAGACCGCTGATTCCAGGTTTCCCCTCTGCTCACTGTGCCGGGGAGCAGGGTGTGTGCTGCACTGTCACCTCCGTCTAGAGTGTAAGGAGGCTGCTAACACCTCCATCTGTTTTAAGGTCTTAAGGCCAGAATAACATACTTGAAATGTCCCAAATTCCTAGGCAGTTAATCACTGCTGGACTGGCAGCTACAGAAACTAGTAAGCTATCTGAACACAGCCTTTAGAAAGTATTCATGTGTAGGTTGTGTGTATGCGTGTGCGTGATGCTAAGGAAGGGATCTTGAACTCACTCCGAGTCTTGCAATCTAGAAAGCTTGGCATTTTGGCACGTGAGCCACAGCTCCATTTCTGGCTTTTTTACTGGCTAACTGGCGGTAACAGTCTCAAAAGATTTGTCTTCTCTGGGTAAGCTTTGAACCTTGTCAGATCTCCCTAGCTAGTATTACAGGCATGAACTGCTGGTACTTGACTGCAAATTCAGTTGTGTATATGTGTATGTACGTGCGCGCATGTGTGTGTGTGTGCATAACTGCTGGTACTGGGGCTTGAATTCAGGGCCTGGGTGCTGTCCCTGAGCTTTTTTTGCTTAGGGCTGGTACTCTTACCACCTGAACCACAGCGCTACTTCCAGCTTTTTGGTGGTTAACTGAGGTAAGTCTCATGGACTCTTTTCTGATCTGGCTTTGAACCATGATCCTCCGCTATCTGCCTTCTGAGTAGCTACGATTACAGGTGTGAGCCACTGGCAATATTCCTTTCATAAGACATATATTAAGGTCTTTAATTAACAAAGCAGCACAACCATTTTCCTGGGTTCATTGGTACTCTGTATAGGTATTTGGTATATTATAGAAAGCATATCATATAGGTTATAATTTGTCTGATACACCAAGTAATAAAGCATAGTTTTGTTTACTGAGTAAATGTTAATGTTCAAAAGCTTAAAAGCTTAAGAGCAAAAAACAAAACTGTATAGCAAAAATGTGCCCAACTTTTAGAGGGGGGAAAATTAATGAACCAAAGTGTTTTGGGTTTTTTTGGGTCAATTGTGGGGCTTGAACTCTGGGCCTGGGCACTGTTCCTCAGCTCTTCAGCTCAAGGCTAGTGCTCTACTACTTGAGCCACAGTGCCACTTTTGGTTTCCTGGTGGTTTTACTATAGGATTTAAGTCTGATGATCTTCCCTACGCAAGCTGGCTTTGAACTCTCATCCTCAGATATCAGCTTCCTGAATAGCTAGGATTACAGGCATGAGCCATAGACGCCCAGTGAACCAGTGTTTAAAATTCGCCAGGATTATAAATGAATTTTTAATTTAGGTGTTTTGTTTACTTCCCATATTTTCAAAGAAAAATACATTAAATTCCAAAGCAGCTCTCATTTTTTAGTGCTTATTCTTACAGGTTCTCTGTTCTAAGTAATCTGCATGCATGATCTCACTTTATTCTTACATGTACCTTGTAGGTGACTAGCACCCACATCTTACAAGAGTAATGTGGACAGACGTCATCTGCTGCAGAGTTGAAGCTCCAGGATTGGCCAAAAAAAAAAAAAAAAAAAAAAAAAACCCCAAAAACAAAAAACTAAAGATGTATTTGCCAAGGTATAGTGGTTTCTGGCTATAATCCCAACACTCAGGAGGCTGAAGCAGGAGGATGGAGAATTCTAGGCCAGTCTCTTAACAGACACGCTTGCTTGGCATCTACTTAACCAGCCCAAGCCGCTCAACTGCTCACCAGCAGCCCCAGCAAGCCAATGTCGAACCTGCCGAAACATCATGTGCTAACTGCCCTTCCACCAAGGACCACGTAAGGCAGAATAGTAATGTGTTGGTCAAAACTAATAGCATTTGCTGGCAAAGTCATGAAATGGCTCTGACAGAACTCTCCAGGCCCCACCCAGGGAAGAAGGGTGCTGCCAGCCTCAGCCCTGCAGGAGGAGGGATCCTAGGACTCAGCCACCATTACAGGGTGGCGCCCTCCCCCCTGCTACCATCCTGTTACCCAGGAATGGCTACAAAGTTCTAGAAAATAAGCCCAATCCATATTAACTTCTGCATCCCCTTTGGAGGAAAAAAAAACAAAAAAACCAGATTAATCTTGAGTTTTAAGTGATTTAGAAATTTGGATTTTTATGAGTCCAGAGGGCGAAATAGATTGAAAGAAATTCTTCATTTTTATAAAAGTATCAGAGCACCAAAAACCTGTCCTTAGATGTTCTTAGATACATATTTTAGGCTTTGCTTTATTGCTAATTACAGACGTTCACTATGAAATGTGCACTGCTTGGCAAGATACACTTTTTTTTTTTTTTTTAAACTTTCTCACATTTCCAATAAAAACTTAAAGAAACAGACAAAACATACAAAGGACAAAAATACAAACCAGCAACAGCTTCAAACAAAAGGATTTAGTAACAGAAATTAGTCTCCACAGTCAGTGTCCGTCAAGAATGTAAAATTATCCAAACCGTGCAAATGCTCAACTCAAAACAGATGGCCCACACTGCACCGCTACTATGTGTCCCTCCACACTGCCAAGTCCCTGCTTACGCGATGACCACACCACCACCTCATTCGCTCAAGGCTCAGCTTATCAAAGCAGCATTCAATATCCTTACAAGAGGGAATCCGTGCCATGTCCAATGGAAAAACGTTTCAGTGCAGCTGAGCTCAGGCCTGCGCTCAGTGGAGAGTGGTAAGTGGTCACCGCAGCATTACGTGGTGTCTCGGAAGTGTCACAGCAGCGTCACACTGGCCGCCTGGAGGTAGCCTTGTAGATACTGCAGCGCTTCCGCGTTCAGGCTGGTGCTCACCATAGAGGGAACCTGCAGGGAGTAGAGGCCCACAGGTGTGGTGTTCCCCCTGCCCAGGTGCTTAGGTCCTCATCACCATTCCCTGCGCCCCCCCCCCCCCCAGCTGCCCCGGAGTAACAGGGTCGTGAGAGGCAAGCTGTCCCTCATCCCGGTCAAACACAGTATCAAGTTAACTCAGCTGCTTTCACACCTTCAAGAACGGATAGTCTAGGGCACCGGTGGCTCACGCCTGTCATCCTAGCTCCTCAGGAGGCTGAGATCTGAGGACTGTGATTCAAACTAGTCCAGACAGGACTTGGGAGACTCACCTCCAATTAACTACCAGGAAACCGGAAATGGCTCAGCAGCTCAAACTGGTAGAGCACTAGCCTTAAGCAAAAGAGCTCAGGGACAGCGCCCAGGCTGAGTTCAAGCCTCATGACTGACCAAAAAAAAAAGGAGCTGGACACCAGTGGCTCACGCCTGTCATCCTAGCTACTCATGAGGCTGAGATCTGAGGATCACAGTTCAAAGCCAGCCTGGGCAGGGAAGTCTGTGAGACTCCTATCCCCAATAAACCACCAGAAAACCAGAGATGGTACTGTAGCTCAAGCGGTAGAGTGCTCACCTTGAGCTGAAGAGCTGAGGGAAAGCGCCCAGACGGAATTGAAGCACCATGACAGGCCCCCCCAAAAAACCAGTCTTAAGTGAGGTGCAGTGGCTCAAGCCTGTGATCCTAGCTACTTAGGAAGTGGACACGGGGGACTGTAGTTTGAGACCAGCTCAGGAAAAAACATTTTCAAGGGGGAGCACTAAGAGAACTACAGTCTGAGCTGGTGTGGGCATAAAGCAAGTCTGTCTGCACAAGTGTGTGGGTGTGCCGCGCCCCAAAAGTGCAGTGTGGTGGACCCGGCTTGCTGGCTGCATGCACGTGGAAACAAAAAGATTAGCAGTTTGACACTAACAAATTTTGGGGTGGGGCATGTGGCTTAGTGGCAGAGCACTTGCCCAGCACGCATGAAGCCCTGGGCTCAATCCTCAGCACCACATAAGTAGAAAAAGCTGGAAGTGGTGCTATGGTTCAAGTAGTAGAGCGCTAGCCCCGAGCAGAAGCAACTCAGGGACCGTGTCCAGGTCCTGAGTTCAAGCCCCAGGACTGGCCAAAAAAAAAGATAAATTTTAACAGCTAATAAATAGAAGGACTGGCTGTGAATTGAAAACCCTTTGTACAAGCAATTAAAATACAAAAAGAAGGTTCTGGGCTCAATGTAATTTGTTCACTCTTCAAGTGAGTCAGGTAAAATGTTACTTCTAGTACAAAATATGAGGGGGAAAAAAAGCTCAACCTTAAAACCAGCTTTCTGTAGGGCTGGGAAGGTGGCTCAGTGGTAGAGCGCTTGCCTTGCATGCTTGAGGCCCTGGATTCGATTCCTCAGCACCACATAAGCAGAAGAAAAAAAAAAGCCAGAAGGGGTGCTGTGGCTCAAGTGGTAGAGCGCTAGCCTTGAGCTGAGGGACAGCGCCCAGGCCCAGAGTTCAGGCCCCACGACCAGACCCAAACAAAAAAACCCAGCTTTCTGTGAAGTCGGCGGGATGCAGCATGCCAGAGTGACGATCAGAACGTTGGTGAACAACGTCCCGCTGCCCGCTCCCCAGTCTACCATCGGCAGACGGAGCATGATAGCCGAGCACTCACCCTTCCTGGACAGGCCGTGGACAACTTGTGCAGTGACTGTGCCAGGTGAATTTTGGGGTTGTTCACCATCTGGCCTACAGGGTCGTGCTCTTTCTTCCCAGCAAACGCCAGCTGTGAGAAGGCCGTCTGGTACCCGGGCGTGTCCTCTATGTCAATGAAGTGCTCTTCATCGGGAATGCTGTCATCCTCAGGTAACTCAAAAAGGCCGATGAGAGACTGTAATAAAGGAGTCCTGGATTGGAAGAAAGCGAGAGATTAAAAAAAAAAAAAACAAAAAAAAAAAAACCCCAGGAATTTCTCAAAACCACACTACTTCCAGAGCAGAAGGGACCGGGACTGGAGATGGCCACTGGAGCTTCTGCCTGCCCAGAGAACACCCAGCTCCTGACTCCAGCGATGCCTGCAGCAGAGCCCTGAGGAAGGGGCCTCCCGCAAAGGGATCATGCATGGAGCCATCATGCATGGAGCGGGCGTCTGCGTGGAGCCAAGAGAGAAAGGAGAAACTCGGAGCGAGGATGTGCGTATCTCCTGGCTCCCAGGTCCTCGATACACACCGTTCAGCTGGAGTGATCTTGGCGAAGACTGTCCTCCAACAGTCGGTGCTCTGAGTCAGCCCTCCCCCGTAAGAACTGGAAAACACGATTCTCTTTCTAGGCCCAGAAGCAGAAGCTGCCTCTGGGGGTGAGGCTGAGAGCAGAGCGCCATGCCCCGCCCCCTGCAGCTGCAGGGAAGGAGCGGAGCACCTACCACAGCTTGGTGTACTCCGTGTCCATCATCGGGGGACACTCGGTGAGTAATTTGGTTATGCCAACTGCACAGATCTTTTTCTCCACATTTCCAGACACTTTCTGAATTTCAGGAATAATGATTTTTTCCAAAACCATTCCAAACATTCTATTAAAACAAGATGAATTCAATTAATATTAAACAGATTAAGTAGATATTATCTATTAAGTAATAGGTATTTATAGTCAAGTGACTCCTGAATGGAATGTATTATTATATAAAAGGCTGTTTCTTGGAAGTGGCGCTGTGGCTCATCTGGTATAGTGCTATCCTCGAGCTGATAGAGCTCAGGAACAGCGCCCAGGCCCAGAGTTCAAGCCCCATGACCAACGCCCCTTCCCCCACCCCCCAAAAAAGGCTGTTTTTTCAGGCCAGGGGAAGAGACCTGAGATGACAAAACAAAAAGGTTCTTCATAAACCTCTGTCATCATTGTCTTACCCACACCTCAGGTTACTGGAAATGTTTGCTTCAGGAGAATCTTTCTTCTTTTGGTAGCACTAGCGTTTGAATTCAGGCCTTATGTTTGCTAGGCAGGAACCGTACCACTTTTTTTGCTCCTTATTTTTTAGGTAGCATCTTGTGATTTGGTCAAGGTTGTCCGTGCCTACAACCTCTACCATGCCCAGCCTGTTGTTGAAGGGGTACTACTCATTTTTTTGCCTGGACTAGCCTCAAACCATCATCTTTCATCTCTGTATCTAGAGTAGATGGGATTATAGTCATGAGCCACCATGCCAGTCTTGATTCAGTAGACTGCATAGCTGCTTTGTGCATATGTATGCACACGTGTACATGCATACACACATGTACACACGTGTGCACATATGCATATGGGCCAGGGTTCTACGGTTTTTAAAAAAACGATGAAAAAAATTCAATGCTTCTTTCCTTTTCCATTCAAATCAACTTATTCTTTACTTCATTAAACAAAACCCCTATTATCCCACCATCCAGGAATACACACAAGTATTTCTCGATTATAAACTTCCCATCCATCTTCACATACATACCTGCAAGTAGTAAGCAAGTGCATTAATGCAACTGCTTCTTTAATTATTTGGAGATAAAATTATTCAGAAATGGTAGAAGCATGGCATTCAAATGGTAGGGTACCTACCTGTCAAGTACAAGGCCCTGATTCAAAACTCAGTACCAGAAAATAGGAGAAAAAAAAACCTTATCCCATCCCTGTAGCTGCAAAGATCCTGTAAAATTTTTACAGTTATACATGATATAAAATCCTTAAGCTTTTATCTTTCAATAAATCCTGGGAAATGTAGAAAGTACATCCAAGCCACATCTATTTTCCTCTTCTGGCCAGAATTTTGCTCTTTAGAAATGGTGCCAATTTAGGGCTGGGAAGGTAGCTCAGTGGTAGAGCACTTGCCTTGCATGCATGAGGCCCTGGGTTCGATTCCTCAGCACCACATAAGCAGAAAAAAAAAGCCGGAATTGGCGCTGTGGCTCAAGTGGTAGAGCGCTAGCCTTGAGCTGAAGAGCTGAGGGACAGCGCCCAGGCCCACAGTTCAGGCCCCACGACTGGACCCCCCCCCCCAAAAAAAAGAAATGGTGCCAATTTAGACCCCACTGGCAGGGGCTGTGAGTCTTCTCTACGTCTAAGAACTCTACAATCTGGTATTTTCTGGTTAATTCTTTTTTTTTTTTTTTTTTTTAATTTGTTGGTCATGGGGCCTGAACTCTGGGCCTGGGCGCTGTTCCTCAGCTCTTCAGCTCAAGGTAAGCACTCTACCACTTGAGCCACAGCGCCACTTCCGGCATTTTCCCCCCCTGCTTATGTGGTACTGAGGAATCGAACCCAGGGCGTCATGCATGCAAGGCAAGCGCTCTACCACTGAGCCACCTTCCCAGTCCCCCCTCCCCCTCCCGGTTAATTCTTACTTTAGCTAATCTGGAATGTTTGGGGACATTATTCAAAAATAGCGCTTTATCTTTCCCTAAAGAATTTTTCCCTAGGAGGTGTCCTACCCTCCCCTGCTAACGGGAGATGGTACCACATGGCCGTTGTGCATACATTTGGGTAAATCAAAAGCAAAGCTTTACTGGTCCCCAAGTATCTCAGTTGGAGAGACACTTTCTGCTGGCCTATCAAGGCAGGCTCACGGAGAACACAATGGACTGCCTGCCATGCCACAGTGCACACTGGCTGTGGAGGGAAGGTAGAGAGTGGGCTAACTTTGGGAGCTGGGAAAACGATCATGATCACAGGATCTTGCTTTTACAACTCACACCTAAAAACAGTCCCCAAACTATACATATACGCCCCTCAAGATAGAACCATGAAATCACCTGTAAGACCACTGGTCTACTTTAAAACCAACAAACAAAAGGTCTTCCTTTTAAAAATAAAATGCAACAATTTAAAAGTATTTTAAAATACCTTTGCTTTTAAAAACAAAAACAAAAAACAAACTTACTTTGGTTGTATACCATCAAATATTTCTTGTAAGGCTAGTGCCCCGTATCTTATGCAATACAAATTAATGAAGACTAAGAAACCTGTTGAAAGATGCAGAATGTCAAGAGAATGAATTGACCTCACCGAGAACTACTGTTCCCACCGAAGCCCACTGACCAGCTCTGGCGTCATACCTGCCGCCTTCTGAGAAAACAAGCACACAGAATTTGCCCTCATATTGTAGACCTTTATACTGAGCTGAATTGTATCGCTATTATTATGCCTTTCTTCTTCTTCTTTTGCCAGTCCTGGGGTTTGAACTCAGCCTGGGCACTGTCACTGAGTTTCTTCTGCTCAAGCAAGCATTCTACCACTTGAGCCACAGCACCACTTCTGGCTTTTTGTGTTCATGT